>NW_026562423.1:960000-1022500 GCF_027474105.1 Poeciliopsis prolifica
TACAAAAAGGAGAAATGGTTGAAACGTTACAGTGCTGGAACTGAAGTTGATTGTGTTGCACAAAGTCAAACTAACATCCGTAGATGATGTCAGAATATGACCACATAGGATCGTCAGGTGGCTCTGCCACACCCCCTAAACATGCTCAAAAACTTACGATTTTTATAACTTTTAGTCACCCGTCCGTTAGGGGGTTAACATTTTATTCTTATGTCACCAACCAAACTCCTTCTTTGGTTTGGAACTTTAATAGTTAAATTAATAGTCACCCCACTGTTGCCAACTTAGCGACATTCTTGCTATATTTAGCAACATTTCAGCAAAAAGAACTTGTATCAGCCAAAATGGCATCGGCAGGTCAGGCTTTTTAAAGAGCGGTAATCGGCGATCGGCCAGAAAACTGCAGTCGGTGCGCCGCGACCTCCAACCCCTCCACTCCTTCTCCAGGGATGAAAGAACGGTGGATGACTGAGATGACTGTACTTTTATTTACAGTCATCTCTTTTGCTTTGTTCACATTCAAAATAAGGACCGGTCCTTTTCAAGCAGAGTGAAGTGCTTTGGAGTCAACAATTGCTGAATCTGAAACTTCAGATTGTAGCTTTTTGATTTTTATTTCCATTCAATTACACAGAATAAATGTGTCATTAAAGGCAAGAAATTCAATTATTTATTGTAGCCCTTTGTTATACCACAGAAAGCCAGCATTTGAACAGCGCTGTGTGCACTTTGGACAAACACGACTTTTCCTTCTTTATTATTCTTCAAAGCTTCTAATTGAAAACTAGAGGAGCAGAGATAAGTGACAGACTGTAGGACATGTTTGGGAAAGCTGGCACCGCGGGGGCAGAGCCAGCCGCGTGTTTATTTAAAGGATTTCCTTTCCTCTAAACTGTGTGGCTGCTGTGTTGCCTTTGTTTTAGCGCGACGGAATCAAAGAGCTCCTTTCGGTTTTGTATATTTTTTCTTCACGTTTCACCCAGGCAGGCCCGTCGCAGGCTGGACGTAATGTTCTCTGAGAAAGCTTTTCTAAGTGACTCTACGGGTCAAATTGTCGAGTGGGGGAGTTTTAAGGTCGAAGCGAAGCTTAAAATCAAAATCAGAAGTGGAGTCGAGGAAAACCATTTCTTATTTTTATTTGCTGAATGGGACAAAAAAAAATCTGTAAATTCAGTTCCAGCTCCTTCCTGGCTGGATGATCAGGGAGAAGAGTTCAATTCAAGATAAAGCAATATCTTTGCTTTATCTTCCGTCCATAAACCGCGACAGAAACGTGGCAGAGCAAAACTCCTCAGTAGCTGCTTTTCCATCATAAATATGGCAAAACTTGGGGGAATATTCCATGAATGTTGAAAACGCACAATTTCACGATTGTGAAATAGCATTTCTTATTTCCGTTAAATGAAAAACGCAATTAAAATCACACATGAATGAGCCTGTTATTGCGATATGTCATTAAAAATCATGCCAGGCCATCATCCTCCTACCACTTCCTGTTATCTTCTTCGTCTGTTCCGCCTGCAGTAACTTCTGGTTGTTGATCACATGACTCGTGTGACGCAGAATAATGTTTCATTTGCTGTTTTGTGAAATACATGAGTTTTGATGCGACCAGAAAAACTACCTAATCATACTCTTTTGATGGAAAAGCTTTTCTTTTTTTTTAATTGCCGTGTTTATATGAAGCGATCTTATTTTCATGACTCTAGTTTGTGAAATTTTTTGATCAATGGAAACGCAGCTCAATTTGGTCTGATAATTAGATTTGTTTGGTGATCTGACACATTTAAGTAGCGGTAACAAAAGAAATTCACAACAATGCTTTTTCTCTTCTGGAGTAGAAAGGACTTTTTCACAGCACTGCACGTTCCTTGTCACGGAGATGAAAATATCTGCAGTATTTCTGCTTTTATTATTTTTTTCTCCCTTCTCCTTAACTGGGATCTTGGCAAAACAGGCACAGCTCTGCAAGTTTATAGGCCAACTGACTCGCTGTGTATTTATAAACCGACCGGACTTGGAGGACAATGAGAAATGTTTGTGAACTCGTGCAGCCGGCTCGGTCAGCTGGCTGCTTTGTCTTGTAGTTGGAAGCAGATTGGGTCCGGAGGGATTGGTGGGCCCTTGGACTCCGACAGGAATCGGGAGGAAGAGTCTCAGCCAGCACCGGCCGCCTGCTGGACGGTGATTCGGTGATCTTCCTGCTCCGTCCTGTGATCTTCTCCTCCCCAGGCTTTTCATTTGACTTGTTGTTTTAGCTCTGAAGCCAGCGCAGCTACGGATTATCGTGACCACACAGGAACCGTCGGACATGGACCAAGTGTTTACAGCGCTGCGTTTTTATGGAACGGGAGGAGGACGCACCCAAGACACACACGATTGTGCGCAGCCTCTTCAGATTTAACAATAGCTTATGTCTTTCCTCCGACATCATTTGTACGTCTTTAGTGGCTGCACGTTTTTATCCCCAGACAGGATTGACCTTCACCTCCAGGTTCTGACATATTAATCATCTGTCAGGTTAATATGTTTAGCTGTTCTGATCGGTCAGTAATAGAGTAACATTTTTACCAAGTTCTACTTTACTCTTGAGTAATTTCTTGAATGGATATTTGTTACTTTTAAAGCATTGCTTCTCTTCCTTAACCTTGCTCTCCTAATCAAAAATTGTATCCCTTTTATGCTTTAGCAATATCTGAAGATGATTTATTTTATTTTGTGCCAAGTGGTACCGACCACTTTTTGTCCGGGGATAAGATATGTCTCCCCAAAATTGGGAGACATTTTTTCCTCCCCAACCAACATCAACATTCACTGAAACGATGAAAAAATAACCCGACACACTCCTCCTGCAAGGTTTTCACCTTTATAGTCTATTTATTTTGGTTCTTTATACACGTTGGTCCAAACACCCAAAAAAAAAAAAAAAAAAGGCACAAGCCTAACTGCAGGAATGTAGACCAGCGCCAAGGTCAGCAGAGGGCAGAGAGAGCGAAAAACGAGAGGTGGCACAGAGCCACAGTTCACACACATGGTTCTGGTTAGTAGACGCCCATTATGGACAATGTGGTTCAGAAAGAACTTTACTTTTCACAGTCTGAAGGCATTTTTAAGACACTTCTACTATCCACCAAAACGTCACTTATTTTATACAGAGAGAATACAAACATCGGGAAAAACACTCAACAACAAGCTTTTTTTTCTACAAACACCCAGAGAACAGTGTGTCCTATTTGTTATGCACAGTCATGCAACTCTGCTTTCTTAATTTCATTAACTGATGGTTTTGACATCACGGTTCTTCAGGACCATCCATTCCGTGGCTTCATATGAAGCCTATATGAAGTTGAACTGGTAAACAGTCAGATTCTGGTTCAGTTCACGTTTGATGACAGCAAATGAGCCGAAACTTCCCTTTTGAGATAAACTCTTTCAAGAGCCCCAGTATGCAGGCAGCCGTCCTCCAGCTGTATGGACAAGCCCAGGGAAGACGGGGAAAGTCTTGAGGGAAGAGACTTTCACCTTTCACCTTGAAACCCAGACGCCCGCCTGTCTGGATTTCAAGTTCACGTTTAAAAATGCTTCCCCTTTTGTTTTTCTCATCTCGTTTTTTTTTTCCTCAAGATCGCTGAGTGGAACAGACACGCAGTGATGGAAAGTGGAAAAACGAGAGTTGCACAGATTTGTAGGACGTGTTGTGGCTTCTTGTTCTTGATCAGCAGCCCTCTCCCCCCCATCCCCCCACCAAGATTCAACAGTGAATTCAAATTCATGTGCATCACCTCGACAATCAGGTGTGACTTTTCTTGTATTCGTTGTAGCGTTCCTGTAACCCCAGTCCTGTCTCTCGTGAGTCTATAAGTGTGTGTTTGAGCTGCGAACAGTACGTTGAGTTGACATTGGCGCCAGATGAAAGTGCCTGCATGGTCTCGCATAATTATGTGTGGGGCGGGGGGCGTGTGTGTGTGTGTGTTTGTATCAACTTTGTGGTCATAATAATTTGCTGCGGGACAAATAAACAGTCTGAACCCAGATGCTTTGAAGGGAAGTATTGCTGTGGACACGTTGGATTAGTTCACAATCATGATGTCACTCATTCAGAAATGTTTACTTCATTCACTGGATGCCTTTCCATTACAAACATGCGCAAAACTTTGTCGATATTCTGGTGATGTAAAAAAAAGAAAAACACCCTGGGTGGTGGCACTCTTCGCATCATCTCCAAGGGCAGATGAAACCTGGCCCAATCCATCGTTTCATTGCTCCATATCCTGTGACTGTTGGTAAGAGACGGGCCACTAAATCGTCAACTTATTTTTCTTCAGCACAGGAAATTAACGTAACCACATACAAGACTCCAATCCTTCAGAACAAGACGGCAAAAAGACTTGGGACTCCTCTACTTGAAGCACGGACGGAGAAATCCCTTTCCTTGTTAAGATCAACGGTCTCAGACTCAGAGGAACTGACTCTCATCTGAAACATCCAAGGAGTCATCAGCTTGACATGGTGGAGGGGTTTCGGTGATCCAGTGAGCATTCTTGTCAAAGGCCTTCTCGTAGAATGGCTCAGAGTAAAATCAGTTCATTGATGTTAAGGAGACTGGTTGACCTCAGTCCAGGCAGTGGAGACAATGGTGGTTGACGCCAGGGAAGATGAACTGGGCCCGTAGATTCTGGGCTGTGTAATCTGGATTTTGGGAATCTCAGATTAATACCTGTTAATTTTCGGAAATATCTCCAAAGTGTTTCCTTACGCAGATTCCAGGATTTTAAAGTTCCTTAACCTTAAGTCGTATTCCGTGTTAATTTGGGGGTACACAGCGCTTAACCACATTTAATATAAAATACTCCAATATAAAACAAACAAAAGAAAGCAAAAAAAAAGAAAAAAAGTCACATTATATGTTGCTATCATATGAAGAATGTATTCAAAATATCTACAAAAAACCACATGTAGAGGTTTGCCGTATCAAAAAAGAACAAAATACCGCAAACCATTCTCTACAAAACAGCACAAAAAAACAGAGCATAAATAGACAACAGTTTTTATACAAGGCACAGTTTTGCTTTGTTTCGTTTTTTTCTTAGTGGTTTGTGTTCCTTCTCAAAGCTGCTGCTCCTCGAACAGTATCTGCGCGTACACAGTCCCGCTCCGAGACGCTTTGGCCTCTGGGATCGGCTTCACCAGGTCCAGCTCCGCGTACGTCAGATTCTCCTCCACTATCCGGGGCTGGGGACGAGACGGCGGCGAGGCGAGGGCGGAGGAAGAACATAATGACGGAGGAGAGGGGAGTCAGTGGTGAGACCAAAGCATGAGAGGCAGAAAAAAACTAAAAAGATCCATTATGAAAAACTTAATTAGGCTAATTAAAGGGCTAAAGATGGTGCAGATGTACAAAGTGCATAACTGTTTTTGGGTTGGGTAAATGTGGACATGCTTGCTGTAGCTGCCAGGAGTTCTGGGTTTAAAAGCATTTTAAAACACATATAATCAGACAACCACATCACACATTTTATGGGAGATTCTCACATTCATCTTCCACACCTTCAACTCCTTGTTGGTCTCTTTTCATAGCATGTGGACTGTGTGTGACTGAACGTTTTACACATAGACTGACCATACAAAGCCGTCCTCCCAACATGTTGGACATACGGCCTCGGTCAAAAAGGAGTCTTAAAAACAAGACTATGAAAGCAAACACTCACCAGAACCACTTTCCTTGCTTGAGGTTTTAATAGTTTGGGTTTGCGAGTTTTGTCTTCGATTGGAGCTGCAAGGACAAAACACAGATGAGTTCAGTAGAGAGCTGAATGTTCTGCTGTCAAACACAACAGAACATGTGCAAACAGAGACGCTACTGTTTCATCGCACTTGACCGTCTCAGTTCGATAAAGTTCGACATCTGGCTGACTTTTCATTTAGCGCGTGGCGCTTTTTTGTGGCAACTTTAGAAACATTCAACGGCTTCCCAGACAAATGTTTCCGTTCTTGTAAAAGCAGCACATTTACCTTTAGCGGGTATCTCTGGCGGTCTCTCCTCCTGGTAGTCTCTGCTCCTTTTCTTTCTGTATCTCCTCTCCTTCTTCGGAAGGGCAGGAGAAACGCTGACCACGCTGGTGACCGTCTCTCCTGAGCTGGAGTGAAGCCAGATTTAAAACAGTGCAGTTTTAGTTTATGTTTGTTTTTTTTCAGTTGGTTTTCATTGTCGATAGGAGAGGAATTCTGAAAGAAACTGAAATGAAAGACTCAAGGAATCCTACCTGTTCTGAGGGCTTTTGACCAAGTGGTACTGATCTGCAAAAATATAACAGATTTAGTTTAAGCATCAGCAGGACGACGGGAAGAGAACTGAATAAATGTCGTCTTCCTAAAAGTACAAACATCAATGTATTTCATTCACAATTTATCTCGTCGACCCGCACAAATTAAGGTCTACATGGAAAAGCATACATGTTTTTTTATTTTTTTATTTTAGGTTTTTAGCAAAGAAATGTATGAAGTCATGTCAAGAGGTGGAAATGTTTCCTTTGCAGAATGCTTCAAGCTCGCTCACATGGGACGGAGAACATTCACTTTAGAGATTATGGAGGGCGCAGGTGGAACTTCTTTATTAATTGGGTGAATTCCGAAGGTAATTTTTTTGCACTGCGTTTTATGTAAGGGTGTCGAAGTCAAGGGGGCTGAAAACGTTTGGAAACCATGGATCCTTCCCCCTCCATTTCACGATATCTCACGCTGGTGATCTTGATGAAATAAAACACATTTTTTACAACAAATTTCTTTTTAAAGTGTCGCTGACCTTTTAGCCTCTGCTTCCTTTGTATGAACTGGCAGGTTATGGTCACAGTGAACATGCACATGCACAGCAGACCCACAGAGCAGATCAGCACTGCACACAAGTACACATCTGAAACACAGACGCACACACAAAAAAAACGTCATATTCAGTAACTCCAGGCAGAACAATGCAGCAAATGACAAATAACGCCGAGTTATTCCAAACTGCTCCTTCAGACTGGGATATTTTAGCCAGCTCATGTTGGCCACAGACGTGAACGCGTCTGCTAAAAATACTACAGCTCACCTTCAAACAAACTCCACAGGCTTTCTTTGGTCTCGGTGGTCGGGAGAACATGCACTGCACAGAAAGAGAGGGGAGAGGAAAGAAACACGTGAGGTCTGTAGTCATCACTGTGGCTTTTTTCTCTCTTCTTTTTTTTTTATTTTGCAGCTTGATTACACATAGGCTTGTGCTTTAAATAGAGCTAACTGTAGGAAGACATGGAGCCAGAGCTGACCTCCTCCCTTGTGTAAAAACATCTAAATGTTTCACATTCATGTTTTATTTCACTTTTCATATCCCCCCCATCATCATGTCTGGATGAGAGCCTAAAACATTGCATGCTTACTTCTGAGGTTGCATGTTTTTTTTTTATCAGTTTCCTTTGGCCGCTTTAATTCTGCCATTAGAATGGCATTTTTCAAGATGGCTGCCATTTCTGAACTTTTGAAAGTCATTTATTTGAGTAAAATGAATGAACAACATACAATCCGATGTTTGAATGTCTCTCTCCTCCATCTACTTGGCTGAATCTGCTGACTTCAAGTCTTATTTACACCCTGATCATTTCAAATAAAAAGCCACTGGTGATCCTCTCCTTCCCAGTGTTTCCCATGCTCAAAGTGAAGTCCCCCCACTCCACACACACACACACACACACACACACACACACACACACACGCACACACACACACACACACACACACACACGCACGCACGCACGCACGCACACACACACACACACACACACCCAGACTCGTTCATTTCTCCACCCCATCCAACCACGGGAGTCTTAACATGGCGGTTCTGTTGTTGAGCTAGTGGCAGGAAGCTTGTGAAGTGACACCCACTAGCGCATCTCGAAATACCCACAACCCCCAGCAGCTGACGACGGGCTGGCTCGCCTTCTCGCCTGCTGGAGACTTTCTCACAGGCCAGCTGGCAGACACACAGACTAAACCTCGTGGTCGACGCGTTACCAAGACGGCACGGCATCAGGAGAAGTCTGTCTGGACAAAATTTCCTTTTCACAAGTAACGTTAATGAAAGCTCCCAATCCCGATGGATTTCTGTTTTTCTTTTCTTTTCTTTTTTTTTTTTTACATGTTTCAGATCATCGGCAAAATTGTAACATTAAACATAACCTCATTAAGAATGAGTTTTTTTTAGTTTTTTAAAATTATATTAAGGAAAACGGCTTCCTACTTTATATGTTTCAATGACTGAATGAATATGTAACGTCTTAAAATGAGTGGTATCATTTTTCACTTCTCACCATAAAAATTGCAGAAATTTCCTTTTATATAATCAGTGGGATGGAATAAAATTTGACGTGTGATTAATAGTAAATATTACATATTTACTTATAATCAAAAGGAGGGAAATTGTGGTGGAAAAATGACTAGCAGGTAACTGAGTTGCAGGTAGAAAGCTGGAAGTTGTTTTCTGCACAACATATGAATAAATACATATAAATATAAATATATGAATAAACCTGATTGAGTGATTTCACCTGACAGCGTTTGGTAAAACAGTAGGCAAAGTATTTCTAAAATTTGTAGAACTAGTTTGAACATGCCGCGTTTTGGAGAGTCAAAGAGTGGCTGTAGATTTAGTTTGAACTGGATGAAATGCGATAAAATCGGGTCCATAAGAGATAAACCTTAAAGAACTGAAAACAAAGACTCCAAAGCATGTCATAAAAGTCATGCACACGCTGACGGGGGGGAGCTACGTTGTAGTCACAGCTGTCCGGGGCCAGACTGTCAGACGCTCTGACCACCAGCTGCAGGCAGGGTGGGATTTGAACCGAAAGCCCACCAGTTACAGGACAAGCTCCTACCCCCCGAGCCACCGTCGCCCTTAAGTGACACAGAAACAATGACACGACACGTTGCCATTGTTGAAGTGGTTGCAGTTCGCCCGGTGTTTGAGTTCTTCACTTTCACAGTGAAAGTCCAGCTGTTGGGAACGTCCCTCTCTCCTGAGAGGGGATCCTTCCCACATGTCTGCAGCCGTGTAGCATGTAAGGCAGCTACATGCTGGTTCGGGAGCTGCAGCGCTCGTGTGCCATGAAACCGTTTTCCCCTCATCTTGAAAAATATCTTCTTCTTTTTATTCCCAACAAATGGCTGACCACAGCCAGAAGACCACAGTGGAGGGATTCTTTCACGTTCAGTTTTGACACAAAAGCCCGAGTTGTGTTCGGCTGCACTCTGTGTTTTAAGACTTTGTGGCTCCTTTTCTGTGCGCCAACAAAGCCAGTAAACATGAACAGGACTGCATAATGAACCTCTGTGATGGAATCGTCACTGCTGCACTGCTGATGACTGTAAATGAATGAGAAGACGAACCGTTTACTACTCCATCCACTCACTTCCTGGTGTCAGTTTTGATGGATGTCTTGCACATTTATTGCTTTCCCTTCTGATTTGCCTTTTTAAAGGTGTAAAGTAAATTTTGGCCCTTGAAACTTTTTACAGGCCTGATGAGTGTTTAGGATACTTTAACTTGTGGTGTTTTTTCTCAGAGTTTTTGGAACTTTTACCGCTATGGGATTTTAGAGCACATGCAACTTGACATATGTAACACATGTAACATATATATTTCATAACGGTTTTCCACAGAAGCTGAGGCCTTGAAGCCTGGTGTTTGCCTGCTTGATTTATTCCTCTGTGTTTTGGGGCTGAAGGAGTTGGACATAGTCCTCCATTTTCACTATTTTGTTCTCTCTGTGCATCTCGCCACTACCATTGGCAACAAAAAATAAAATCCCACATTGTGAACCATCCACTGGACAGCAGCTTTGTTCCCATTCAATTTTCATGCCAACTTTGGACAAATTTCTAAAATGTCACAAAAAAACAAGAAAACAACAGAAACCTGGCCTGTTTTCTAGTTTTGTGCCTCTGGTAAGGCAAACACCCAGCAGTGGATGGGACAGTTCACAAGTGCATTACCAGATACTCTCCCTTTCCCACATCGACTCTTTTTCAACAAAAGCCAAAAACCACATGAAGCAAGTGTACAAAAAAAAAAAAAAAGTTGATGGAAACACAACAAACGTATAAAAACCGATCATTAAAAGTTATGTGCTGTGCTGTCTGGTCGCTCCACTCTCAAACACTCAAATCCATTTTGAGAAGCTCAGAATCAATAAGACATTCTGACACCATATCTAAAACCATAATTCTTCAAAAGAGCAGAGAAACTTGTAAAGAAACCTCTAATATCTGTTACTGGTCCCAGGTGGAGGCTGTTATCGAAACCTTGAACGTCCCAGCAAACCTCCTGACCTCTTGATGAGTCGTTTATTATGGCAGTGAGCCGTGTTGCCGGGGGTTCGGTGAATGTGCCTGATTGTAAAAACACCTGGCCACCTAATGTTCTCCCACCATATGAATCCTATTAGTTCGATGTCACACACACGTATGCACATCTAATCTCCAGTGTTTTCTTGTGAGAGTCATCTAAAGCATGAGCTACGCTGCTGGGGGATCAAAAGCCCCAGAGGAGCTTTTAAACTGCTGAATGTCGAACTGAGTTATATCACCGCTTTCAGAGCTTTGCATAAATAATGGGAGGACATTTTCACCCCTGTTGTACCACAGGGGAAAAAAAAAACAATTTTTCAAACGCTGGCAAGTCGTCGTTTTACAATAAAGGTTTTTTTGAATATTAGACTATATGCAGATGATGTTGCACTTCAAAATTAACTCTATGAATTCAGAATGGAATGTAATATGTACTAGTGAAGAAAGAAGTTGCGTTCAGTGTCTTCTTCTTCAGAGGCTTTCGTGTCATTTATTTCAGTGGATCTTGGTACAGCCCCACTATATGGAGGGTGTAAGCAGTTTGGTTTGTTTGATACAGTGCAGTGTGAAAGCGAACCGCTCCATCTAACGAATGTCGCGATTTTGGTCTCCAATTGAACCGAGCCGACCAGAACATCATCTGGAAGGTATACAATTTGCCAAACAAACATCTTGCACTGTTTCTACTGAACTTGCTGAAAAATCTCTCAACATGAACAAGACGGGGCTCAGAAAGTTGAGAGCAGAAATGAAGCCCACCAAATCTTCCTCCCATTTATCTGCGAGACTCTCAAAGAATGTGTAGCTCAGCGGCTTTCTAAAGGCTGCGGTCGTGTTTTCACATGACGTCTACAGACGGTACTCGGCTTGGACCGGCCCACAGAGAACACAGCCTGTTTAGTTCGTTTCCAATCGACACACATTGTGCTAATGGCTCTCGTATCTAAATTGTTGGGGTCACAGAAATATGGTGCAGTAAGCATTTTTATTATTACTCAAACCATAATAGAGCAGGGCTTCCTTGGACTGAAATAACTTCCCACTTCCTTGACCACAGTGTGTCAGGAGCCACACATAAGGCGGCTGTTAGAGTCAAGCTTTTCCTTCCTCCCTACAACTATCTCCGTTCCGTTTTTGCATTTTGAATGTTCTTTTTATACTCCACTGTGAGAAACTCCACATTAAGGCCACCGGCAACAGCTCTGAGGGCTCTGCAATGATCCATATAACAGCTAAGACGTTCCGACTGCATCCACAAAACATGTCGAGGAAATAGCAGCGGTTGAGAATAAGACACTGGTAGATGTAAAGGTTTGTGATGTTTAGACTTTAGGTTGTGAGGCATAACCCTTCATGGTGACTCAGTCTCCATGAACCTCAGTAGCTGAAAGCTTGTTGAAGTAGAAGTTTGCTTTGAAAAAGTCCAGCTCAGCAATAAATGTGCGCGTGTCGTGGTTTTGCGAAACACGTCTTTCCGACCGGCTGAAGGACCGCGTCGTCCTGGAGCAAAAAAACCTTTGATCAGAAAGTGTGAGATTTTTCTCAACTGCCGCGTTTCCATGTTTGGTTTATGCAAGTGCACATATGCTCAAGTGAAAGCATCTCCAACGACTTCGCTTGGTTATAGAGGCACTAATCCTCGCGGCTTGTTTTATGAGCTACATTTGTTTTGTTGTGGAGGAGGAATATGATCGCAACATCAGAGAAAAACCATTGGAAAAAGGGAACATCTAGAGTCAAGTAGTGCTGCATAAAATGGAGTCAATGGCCCTCAAATAGAAACGCCAGACTAAAGTTTTCTTCTGTTGAGCAGCAGCTGGAGTTTTAAGCTATTCTGGAACCACCAGAGCGTTTGTTTAAACAACATGAAATCACAGGTACAGCTTGGAATGTGGCTTTAGAAAATAAAGCATGAGCGCACAATTACAGCGTGAAAAGGGGGGATTGAGAATAATCTGAGGACCATTAGTCAAACGTGTGAGGTGTGCCATGAGAACAACCCAGTTAATGCAGAGGAGCAACAAAGAGAAAATAAAGTTAAAGCACAGTTTATCGCTTCAGGCCAAACATTACACATTGGAACAGAATGCAGGAGACCAAATTACTAGTATTACACACCTTTGGAACATCGTTGTTCTGTTTTGTTTCAAAGACAGTGCTGTGTCTGAAATTTTTTTTGTGTGTCTCTTTTATTAGGTCTGTTTAGAGTACTAGGGCCATGCTAAGAAAAACACAGTTATGAGAATCATAATGTTATAATTTCCAAAGCAGCTACAGATTAGTGTGGTGGGACGAGAGCAACGGTGCACGGGGAGATATCTTTAAATTACTTCATTTTTGTCAAAATTAAAAGTTCAGCAAAAAAAAATGTCTGAATTAAAAAGACTACTGGAAATGAATGGCATAAATATTTGGTTGGCTTTGAGCGTTTTGTTTTAAGTGAAGCAAACCCACATGTTTGTTCTTGCACTTAAAAATAAAGAAAAATTACTGGCTGCCATTCAGCAGCAGGAATACAACACATCAAATCTTTTAAGAGTGTCTCTGGAATGAAAAGTGATGTACAGCTGTGAATCATAATCCAGAATAAAATCGGACAGTATGCAGCTGGATGACACCTCCTGAGGGTAAACATGGCTAATGAAAAGAGGAGAGGTCAAAGAGCAAAACCCTGAGGTACTCCAGGGTCCATCTTGGTTTAGGACAAGAGGTTGCTAACAACCACACTATGAGATCTGTCATACAACTGGATGGAAAACCTTAAGATCAAACCAGAAATGCCAACCCAGTGTTGGAAGTAATTGGTCTCAAAACTTGTAGGTGTACCAGTTTTGAGCTCTAACTCAAAACTGGTACAGTCTGATTCAGAGTAAATCACTCCCAGTAATGCTATCACTGTGCTGTGGTTTGCTCTAAAACCGAACTGTAATTTTAAAATGGCATAAATCTTTTTTAAAGACCTTGAAAGGAATGAAACCCTGTATGCAGGTCTATAGCTATCCAAGGGTCCAGAGAAGTTTCTTTCAAAAGCACAGAATGAAGAATGAACTTCAGCTGGACTTGTTCAAACTGACGGAGCTAAAGCATATTTTAAAACCCTTGTAAAGCAAATGTCGACAGTACAGAAAACTCCTCAATTTGTTAATTTCCCCATTTAGAGATTTCAGGAAAAAGGATTGGAAAAAGTCAAAGTAAAGAGCTTCAGTCTGAGGCTCTACGTCACAAGTGATAAAACTTGTGACCTCGATGGAAACACAAAGCATGAGGTGTAACGTTGCAAAGGGACATGGGTCCAAACATTAGAGAAAGTTTTTTGGGTTGTCTAAAAAGCCAGAACAAATTCAACCAAGTGAACCAATTTCTTGCTTTTGAAGCTCAGTGCAGCTGTCATATGAACACTCTGGGGGTAAAAGACTGACTCAAACGCATCATTAAAAGGGCAAAAAACAAGAACTTTTGAATTTTTCTGCATCATCTTTGGGCCAGAGGCCAATGCCATCCATCCCACCATGTTAAAGTCTCTCCTGCCAGTTCTTAGCAGTGAAAAACCTCAGACACTTTCTCGTTTTCCAGGATCAGTTGCTCAGCCTGCGCCGCAGCTTGGTGACATGCAGGATTCCTTTTATCTCGGGGCCTGCTCCGAACTGATGACATCTCCCCCTCCCAAATGAACAGCAGAATCGTGCCTTTTGCTCCCTGGAATCACGGCCACACAAGTTACATCACCTACTTTGTGGTCAGAAACTGCAGCTTCAGAAGACGCAACAGTTGGTTTGTGAAACAAATGGCTATTAAATTGGTGAGCTCTTCAGGGATGCGAGACATTTAATACAGAACCATATGATTCCAATTAATTCCCAAGACGAGGAAAAGGAAAATCAAGGCCCCTTACCTCTAAGCTCAGTCGCGGCGGTATAGTTGGTGGAGGCCTTCCAGCGGTCCTGGTGCTTCTTGAACTCCTGCACCCGGCACATGTAGAGTCCTCTGTCCTCCTTGGACACCTTCTGGACGAGCAGCTTGAATATCTTCCCCTGTTTCACCACCGTCAGCTTGAACTTCGGCCAGGGGAAACTCTTGGTGTAGTTCCCATAGAAGCGAGCTTTACGCATGTTGACCCGGGCGATCAGGAGTTCGTCCTCGGGTCGATCCGCGATTGCCGGCAAGAAGGTCCATTTGACGACGGGCAGGGCTGCGTTTCGCCGTCTCTGGGAGATGACGCAGGTGAGGGTGATGTTCTGACCCTCCTGGGCAACCGTGAAGGGCGATGGAGTGATGGTGGCGTTGATGGCCAAGCAGAAATCTGAGGACGAAGTTACATCTGAGTTACATCTGAGTATGTTTGGTGTCAGCTTCTGCCCTAGTCTCAAGACATTTCAGGTCTCTAACTGGTTTTATACCAGGATTTTATTGAATTTAGCTCTATTGTCCTTGCCCCTGCTGAAACAAACAAATTGTCACAGCAGTCTTCCATCACTATATTTCTCCATTTTTGATATGTTTCTCCAATAACAATAGTATTTTGATTTGGGTCAAAGTTTTTTTTGCAAATTCTTTTGCCCACGTCCAAAGTTATAATCATAAACTGAACTCTGAAAGGTCCAATTCCAATCTTGCCTCCTGTAAGAAATTCCAAAATATGCGTCTTCAATATATGTTGCTAAATTGATCACGTATGCAATTGTTTGCAAGGCGTCTGCAGTCTGAACAGTCGTCGCATTTTATCCGACTTCTACATCATTGACATGACATGACATTATAATTCTAAACTAAATCCAGACATAAGCAATGGATGGAATAATGATATAAATCATATCATGTAATCATATAAAAAAAGTCTATGACTTCAGTTGCAGTCGATGCTCCATGAAACGCTGTTGCTATTAGTTGTGCTTTCTTTTTCTTAGCTTCCTTAATCTTGTTATTTTGTGACAATCCTGTTGGCTCCCGTTTCTGAATAAACTTTGAAACGACCCATAAATGGCTCATTCCATTATTGTTTCCATAAACAGTCTGCTGCTGTGACGTCTGCGTTTTTCTTCTGTGAACGCAAGTCGTCTTTGTGCAAATTATTCACAAAGCAGTCTGATTGCAGTCGCATTCAATTGGCAGCATGAGTGACCTTGCAAAATAATACAATTTCAGCAAACAAGCTGGAAATGAGCATCAAGATTTTCTGTGAACATGAGTTTGGCCACAGACTTTTGCAGACTGTGGCAAAGCATGAAAATAAACGCTCACGGAACATCTCCATCCAATCCCACTGAGGCTTGAGATATTTTCCAAAGGAAATTTATTCAGACAGGAATTTGACTCTCGAGATGTATCCAGCTGGTAGAGACGTATTCGGAAAGGTTTGCAGTTTCATAATCTCCAAATATTTTCAGGTACCATCGATAATTTACTGCCCACTTCCCAATTTTCCACTGTTTTGTCTTCATTTATCAGATTAAATAAAACCCCAAAACGCACACATCAGCAAATCTGGTTCCATGACCAGAGGGAACGTCACCTTCCCTTTTCCCTCTGACGATGGGGTTATTTTTAGCACTCGTGACAACAAACACGGGTTCAGACAATGAGGAACAACCCTTGCTATTGCGTGTTGAATGGGAGTATTTATAACATTGTGCCAATGTAAGCAGTTCCACAAACCCCACCAGGTTACAAAAGTCAGTTGGGGGGCCATCACGTGGTGTAGGGGTAGAGCAGGTGCCCCGAAGACACAGGCTCCTCCACCTCAATGAAGCCAATTGGGGTTCAATTCTCGACCTGGGAAACCTTTGCTGCATGTCTTCCTTCTTCTGTTTTTCCTGTCTAAATACTGTAAACAAAGGCCATGAGCACCAACCTAGCACCCAACACCCCAACCTCAATGGGGATGGGGTTCAATTAGGGTTAGGAGTAATCTTAACCCTAATGCTTTAAAAACACGTCAGGAAACAATCAATGCCCAACAGAATAAAGAGATGCAAGCACAAATAAATGTTTTTAATGTTTCAATGGAACCCTGAACAGTTTTAAATTAATGAGAGAACAATCCCACGACACGAATACTCTCGAATTCCTTCTCATTTTTTGAATACGGGTCCAGTAGTCGTCCCCTAATTTTGGCCAAAATTCAACTCTACATCATCTCTGATTCTTGGTTTGCCTCAGTTAGTCTGAAAACCTTCACCATGTTAACTCCAGCAGAAGAAGTTAAGGGGAAAAGGAAATAAACAACAGCATTCCAAAACCAATATTCCTACCTCCAAACAATGTTCGGGTTAGCAGAGCAAAGACCAGAGAGGAGATCTTCATTTTCCACAACTGCAGCCTCCATAAACTCCAAGTTAAATGCGTCTCAAGAAAATTGTCCCCAGGTTTCCTCCTCCTCCTTCTCCTTCTCTTCTCCTTTTTCTCTTTTTTTCTTATTCTCTTCCTTCGACTGGGAGGTGAAATATGAAACACTGGACGCTCTGTTTCCACTCAGAACCTCCTTCCTTCCCTCCCAACTCTCCTCCCAGACAGTAGAAGCACATTTGGCTGCGTCGCGCACGCGGAGCAGACAAAAACAGACGTGCTGGCGTGTGTGAGGACACACGCAGACACACACACACACACACACACACACACACACACACACCCACCCACACACACACGGGCAAGCTTTAGTTCTAGTCAGAGAAGTGGGAAATGGAGCTTCCTGAGCAGGAATGGAGGTGTGTGTGTGGGTGTGTGTGTGTGTGTGTGTGTGTGTGTGTGCGTGTGTTGGGGTGTGTGTGTGTGTGTGTGTGTGTGTGTGTGCTGTTGAGATCATCTGTGAGCATATTGCACTTCCAGCTGTGCAGGTCGGCGGGCGCAGACCTCAGACAGAGCTGTTATTTTGGAACACAAAGACGGGACGACGAGGGTTGGCTTTGTGTGCAAAAATATCTCAGGTTTGACCCAATTAGTCAAAGTTTTATTGAACTCACCCCCAACATCAGGACGACACACAAAAAAAAGAGAATCATTTGGATCAAACCAAATTCATGTGTTGGAGTTGCCAGTCAAAGTCCAGATCCACGTCCGACCCTGAACACCGATGCTGTTACAGTCAAAAATAAGCACCAATAATTTGGGTTATTTAACCTATCATTAAAAAAAATAAATGAGAGTTCATATTCCATGGTCATATTTTCACCATGTTAATCATTTCAGACTGAATGACCTTCATGACCTAAATATTTGGCTTCAAAGTAAATATTCCACCTAAAGCGAAATATTTAACTGAAAGTGAGCAATCAAAATAAGAGCTTATAGCTAAAGTCCCATTGGCGGCCGTCACCTGTTGCTACTTCCAGGTAGCATCATGTAAATGAGCCGATTAAATTAATACTTAGCTTGCTATCTAAATATTTATCTGTAAATTGAATATTTAGTTCAGTACTAGATATTTCAAAGAGAAACATTTAGCTTGCTAACTAAATATTTAGTTTGAACCCGTTTGAAACATTGTGAAAATATTAATCCCCCTCCTCCTTTCTCCCCCTCATCTACTTTTTCGCTCTCTATGCTGGATCTCTGAATGGCCTGTATGTGTCTCCATCTTTCTCCCATTGTGTCTCTGGTTACAAGATCCCACAGTGAGTCATTGTTTGCAGCCCTGTCAGTTTTTGGGACTCTTTGTGGGCTTTCATCGACCCTCGGAAAGCAGAACGCTGGAGATCAGGGTGGCTTTGGACGTGAAGATAAAGGAGACAGTCTGTGGACGCCTCTAAATTGCTCCTAGTCATGGCAACAGTTGAACAAACACAAATGTTCCCCCTGACAAAGAAGAGAGCACTTTTCCAAGGACCCCATCGTTTTGAGAGTCAGCGCAAAATGTTGGAAATGATTTGCCGAATTAGGGCTTGATCCACAACGCCAAGACAATTTCTGATGCGTCCTGCTACTCTCCTAGGCTGATAGCTGGAACGGCGAGAAGTTGCCTCTTTATCTGTTGTCAAAGGTAACTGAGTAAAACAGTAAGGTTTTTTTTTTCTTTTCTGTTCATAGACAAAATCTCAAATTGGTTCCATATAAAAATAAATAAATAAATGGTGCCATAGAGATGTTGGCCTTTCAAATGATCCATCCATCCGTCCGTCCGTCCGTCCGTCCATCCATCCATCCATCCATCCATCCATTCATCCTACTAGCGAGATAGCTAGACAGTGCTAGCTCTTTAGATAATGCTAGCTAGTTATCTAATTAGCTAGATAGACAAGCTCGTTTGGCATTTTCTCTATTTTAATATTTTAGACATTGAATCATGGTGCATGCCAGTATGATTTAATTATTTTTATTAATTTCTTTCCTGATCTGTGACCAAGTGAATTGTGTTTATATGCAGAATTCACCAGCTATGAAAACGCCTCTTCACCCAAAGCAAAGGCAACTTATAGCCCCTGTTTGGAGATGATTCATCGGGGGAAGTTAATCATCAATCCGTTGTCTTCCATGCCGTTCCCGTTGCTTTCCTGTCGAATGTTTTTCCAGCTCCTCTTGTGTTTGGGTCCAATTCCACAATTTGGAGGCACTGCAGACGCTTGGTCAACCCAAAGCAGGTGTTGCCCAGACGCCTTCAGTGAACAGAGGTACACCAGAAGAATAAGGGGCTCGGAGTGTGTAGAAAGTGTAGCTACTTTTCTAACTCTGACTTCACTTAAGGGGGTGAGGTTTTCTTCAGTTTTCATGAGGAGGAAAAAGCTGAGCTTCAGCCAGTGTGTGGAGAACGGCTGAAATCATCCTTTTAAACTCGCCTCCATCTGCTAGTTATTACTCCCTGTTTGCATATTCGCCGTCTGAGTTATTAGAGAAGGTTTTCTCTGATTCTCCTGCATGTTTCCATTGTGGAATGGCTGCTATCAGAAAGCTTGCAAAGGTCTCATAATGTTAACGTCCACCAGATGCAGGGGGAGGTGAAACGGCACCGAAACACGGCAGGCCCAATGTGAGCAGCATGACACGGAGGTTAGACAGAACACACGCTTCACAGTGGAAAATGAGCGATGCAAGCTTTATATTTCATTCAGCTTCACATTCTGAGTTCTCTGCTGATCTGAATGTCAGGGTATTTTGAAGGTGGGTGCTGCCATCTGGTGGACAGGCTTAAAACCGCTGCCTGAGTGGAGTGCTCTTTCTTAGTAAAATTGCTTCCTAAAAAAACCCATCACAACACACACGACACATGTCGAAAAATATTTTATTTACAAAGTTTGCGAGACGAGAAAGAAGCAGTGACACATCAGCAGCTCCACGGTGACGCCTTTCAGGAGGTAGAGAAGGTGCAACACAAGACGTAGCATGGAGCCGCGTGGCTCCTCAGCCAGACGGCGCGTTGCCCTCTGCCTGACCTTTAGCACCTCTTGTCACTGGATAC
Source organism: Poeciliopsis prolifica (assembly GCF_027474105.1). Lineage (NCBI taxonomy): Eukaryota > Metazoa > Chordata > Actinopteri > Cyprinodontiformes > Poeciliidae > Poeciliopsis > Poeciliopsis prolifica. The sequence goes on from NW_026562423.1 coordinate 979,763, forward strand.
CGCTGCCAGCTGATTGGCTGAGCTGATTCAGAATGACAGATTGCGGCTGTGGTGAAAGGAAATAAGGCAAAACCAAAAAAACGATGATTGGAGATTGTTTATTGCTACAGAATATGCTAATTGACAGTGTCAGAAAAAATATTCACACCTGGTAAACTTTGTCAAACTGCAACCCCAGATTTCAGTGTTTTGTTGGGATTTTGTTTGACAGAACAACAGAGCAGTGAATAAATAGGACGTGGAAGGGAAAAAATTCTGAAATTTCTAGATTATTTTCTGGATTAGAAATCCGAAAAGCATGCCGAGAGTTTGCTTTCTGCTCGTTGCAGAACCACATTTCACTGCGCTTGTTGCTGCAGGTTTTTTGCGGTCTGTTTCTCCAAGCCTTGCATATCGAGACGCTAACCATGGCTGATGCCTGTCTGCAAACACACTCGAACGCAGTCAGATTGGGAAGAGAGCAACCATTAGGTCTGGACTTTAACTGGGCCAATTTAGCACATTTTGTAGCTCTGGCTGCTCCTGCACCCTAGTCTTAGATATTTTTTGTAGCCTCCAAAGATTTATTTATTTATTTACTTTTTAGCTCTGTCTAACCTCCCAACAGTTTTCCTCTACCTACAGAAAAGCTTAGGAGGTGGGGTCATGATGCCCCCACCACCATGTTAGCCCCTCTGTTGTTACGAGCTACAGATTTCTGTAGCTCCTCCAGAGCTGCCATGAAATCTTTTCACTGGTTCTGTTGTTATTGCTCTTTCCATTAGAAGTGGGCGGATGGACCTGAAATGTCAATAACATCAAAGCCAATTTTGCATTGGATCAATACTAACGTGATGAGATCGACCTGAAACTAATGGATAGTTTCAGATTCCATCTCGAAGTGTTGTTTTGCAGTTTCTCAACTCGATCTCGAAAAAAGGTTTTCTTTTCATTTGCTCTCAAATGCTAATTTATTTAGGAAAAATGCACACAAATCATGTTAATAGTAGGCTTATCACAATAACAAACTTTGCTGCAGGGGTGGGGTCCCAGAAGTTAATGTAATAAATGTTAATATTGATGTTTTGAGACCATTTCCAGCTAACATAATGTTAATGGTGTAACTGGAACTGGGAGACCTTTTAAATATTCAAAAATAAAAGACTAAAACAACAGAGACAACAAATAAAATGAATTATGAATTGCAAAATTGTCCTTTAAAAAATGAAGGGGCGGGGCTAGTGGAGACCAAAACACCAGACTGAAGAGCATCGTCATCCAGAAAGAAAGAAAAGAGAAAAATGGCAAATCACGCAACTGGAAATTGTTCAACTTGTTTTAATTTATCCTGCAATTAATTGATGTATTGCAGCAGGTAAAATATTTCGCAGACACTTATGAGCTTCATCCAAATTCAATTCTCTTCAGTTTGAACGAAACAAAGAGAACTGAAAGAAAAATCTGAAGGTCAGGAGTTTGATAATATACATCAAACTTTAATAAAAAGCGTCGGTATCAGTATCTGTATCTGCGATATGGCAGATATCACATTGATACAGATACTTCAGTATTGGGTCGATACCAAAATATGCAAAAATCACATGCCTGTACTTTCCATTTCCAACCTGACCCTGCTTCTAACTTCCTCCCTGACCTCTGAAGCCTTTACTAAAGGAATTCTCATGGTAATTAGATGGTCATTAGATTTTATTTGGTGGCATCAGAGTAAATAGTCACACTGTCTGTCCTGTTCCGTGTCGGTCCATCACATAAAACACTCTGAAATGTGTGACACGAGAGCTTACCTCTGAAGGTCTTCTCACGCTCGATTCTAAAGAGGAAGACGGTTTCACATCATGAAAAGAAGAAAAAAAAAAGTGTACAATGCATCTAATGCTTTGGGAGGATGAATGTGTTCATCTGTTCACCTGGAAAGTTTATCTCCGCTTGTTTCCTGATCATGCAGATCTTGGACAGAATAAACAAGAGGGACAGGAAGAGGCCGATCCCACCTCCGATCAAAGCGTACTTGAAGTCTGGAAACAAAAACAAGTGGCAGTGAACATGAGGCCCCCTCCTTGTCCCCCTGATTTCCCCGTGACCAAGCAGAAAGCCAGCTTGCTGAACGCCAAGCAAGCGCCGAAAGCGTTGAAGCGTGAATGAAGGAGACCCGTTTGATTTCGCAACATGTTTACTCGTCAGTCTGATTCACGGTGTCACGCTCCCCCGGCTGCAATGCGGGTTGCGTCGCAAGCGTTTGCAATCCGAATCCGGTGTATCTGGGAATCTTTCAGGGCCGGGAGGCCACAGCAGGTCAGAGTCGAAGCCGGATAACCAAGTAGAAGCATGAAAACTGGGACGGGTGGAGTGATGAGGATGATGGTTGTGTCATGATCAGCGGATCCATCCTGCAGGGTTTGGATGTTTCTCTGCAAAAACCCAAAACCTCACCAAGAAATAGTTTTAAATCAGTAGATTATTTAACTAATAGGACATTTTTTCATCACTATTAAGGAATTATTGACTTAAAAGAAGCTCATATCTTGCTTACAGGTTCCTTGTAAGTTCATTTTTCTCATTTCAGCTGTACTGACATGTCTGTTAAAAACTTAACCAAATATATTTAGTCAAAACATAACTAAATAGTGCATTTTGGTTGTTTATGCTGTCACTACACTTTTTGGGGTTGTAGTTAAGGTATTATTTGAGTAGCTGGATATATGGGTGAATGTTCAAGTCCATGCTCTCACTTCCACTTTCTAAGTCAAAAGCAACCTCTCTAGAAAGTAAAAGTGAGAGATTATAAAAAAACAAAGGCAACGTGTCATTTTCAGTGGAGATAAGAAGACATCTCTGTGAATGAGAGCGTTCAGAGGAGGAACTGTTGGTTAGAGAGACAGAAGTTAACCGGTCGACAGTGGGGTATATTTAGCAGCAGCGGCACACAGCTAGCACAGGACGGATTTAGTTGAGAAAACAGTTTGCAAGAAGTGTTGCAAGAAGTGTTCACCCAACAACAACATTTTTGATCTCTATACATAATTTATATGTAATTTGCTGTATTTGAGTTGCTTGATTTTACCCTCCAATATGGTGCATTCTGATCAACAGTTAGCTTACTGCTGCTCCTATTCACTATTATTGGATATTCCACACATACCAATAATCATAGAGGAAGCGCTTTGTCACCACCTAGTGGTCTGTGTTTTTTTTTTTTTTGTGAAACCAAAAGAAGTATTTCTTTTAGTGCATGCGTCAATAAGTTATCAACTCATTAACACATGCACTGTTTTTATTAACACATCATTTGCACATGCGCTAATGTCTCAGACCTGAGGCTTCTGTGGCAGATTGTGAAGTGACTTTGCTAATTTTCACACTAAATATCTACATTACCATCAGTTATTTCTTTTGCCTCATATATATAAAAAATATTTCTATTAAAAACTGTTTTAAAATAAAAGTATATTATAATACTACATGCTGTTCAGCTGCAGCTAACACTGTTAGCTCACTATTCACTGTTTGTTGACCCACCTAGCTTGTCGTCAGACTCTCCTCCATCTCCCTTCACTTTCACCAGCAGACAATCTGAGAAATGGAGATTTTGATGTATTATTTTCAGCACACAGACAGTGTTCGATATAAACAGGAAGACTGTAAACCCACAGCAGTTTCTGTCTCTGCCATCAGATAAGGCCGAGCTCTATTGTGACACTTGCTTTGCACACCTGCCTGCCTGGGCTGCATTGATGCACAAGCAGCACTTTCAGAAATAACATTTCTGGGTCAAAAGTTTGCAGCTGTAGATTTATTTTAGTTTTTTTCATCGTCTTTGTTTTCAGTTTAGTCAGCCGTATTCTGAACACTGATCAACCTGTTGTTCCTTTAGAGCTTCACTACTTCCTGTTTTTTTTTTTTTTAACAATCACAACATCTGGTGTCTGTCTTCTCTTTATTCTGCTGAGACGGAACCGGGCCGCTGCTTCCATGCTGCCATGTCGTCTGTGGTTAGAGAGGTAAACCTCCGACTTCTGGCTCCTACCTCAGATACAGTTTTTGGCAGTATTACTCACTTCTACATCTTTGCTGTCTCTATCTCACTGGGTGTCAAATTATGATCGAGTAACAAAAAGAAAAACCTCAACGCCAACTTTGCATGATACCCCAAACAACCAGGAATTGCTGACTTTGGTGAATAAAATTCTGCCTGTTTTTTGTTGTTGTTGTTGTTGTTGTTTTAATCTTCACTGAGTTCTGGTCAGCTGTCATTGATAGTTAATTTAGCCGAGCACAACGAGGGCAGAGGAGGAAAACTGAAATATATGGCCCCCCCAGCTGTTGGCTCTGGAACCAAATTAGGCGGAGTGGTGCTGTGGGAACTGCGCTGCGCTGCTAAAACAGTGCAGAAATGCTCAGTAAGGAGATCTCTCACAGCCACGCTTCTCACTCTTAACTTTTGCCGTGTGAGCTGCTGCATGGAAGACGCGCACAATCTAAACCGCGTGAGAGCAAGCGGCAGCGACGTGTTCCTATTTATGTGAAAAAAGAAAAATCAGTTCAGTCACATCGGCTCGACATGCTGAGTACCTTCAGAGTGTCAGATAAAGTTTCCAGTGGCCAAAGTGTGACCTCTGACATAACGGGTCGTGTCTAACAAGCAGTCAGACACATTCACTCCCACTGCTTTTGCCCTGACACCTTACACTAAATTAATTCACTCAATGTTACAAGACACACCAAAATCTGACATCTCAACAGTAGAAAAGAAAAAAAAAATTAATACTAGTTACAGTGCATTAGACATCTGTCTCTCAGATGTCTAATAAACAGCATATAATTGGTGCTTTGACGCTTTGGGATGTTCTAAAGCCTGCTGTGAAATATTGTTCACAGTTCATTTTTTAAATGTGTTATTTATTTTCATGAGCAATGGGATTAAATTAAAAAAACAAAAAACAAATCAAGCTGTGTGCAGGGTGCGCTTGTGCGACGGATTTATGGGCGTACCAGAAACGAGCTAATACAAAAATATTTGTCTAGAAAGCTTTTCTTCCCGAATAAATGTAATCAATTGAGATCTGCTTTTTGGATTTACTCAAGTTATTTCTGTCTGACTGACACGATTGAAGCTGAAGCCGGTAACTGGCTTTGCTTAAAACCCAATCTGGACCTCATCTAAGTTAATCATAGACACCCAGGTGAGTGAGATTATTTTTAAGGGCGATAAAGATGAAAAGCGGCTCATCGCTGCTTAGCTGCTTCGTAACAGTTTACAACGATCTTTAAATTTAACTAATATTTTTCTTCTTGGCTCGGCCGCTGTTTGGAGCGGCAGAGCCATGACTTGAGTCTGACTGAAAACCTGTGATGGGATCCTGGTGTGTTGGACTTGGAGTTTGTCACCAATGGTGAGCCTTTTAAAAGCCTGTTGAAGACGAGTGACTATTGAACAGGGTATGAATGCTTTTTGACATGTCGACCTTTAAATGCACAGAAACACTTGAGACACTTCGTAAAAAATGTCTGTGAATTAAAATGTCTAAGATTGTGACATAGAAACAAGAAGATTTCTGGTATTGATGATTCACCACAAAAATACAACAAACCTTGGTGTGTGACTGACACAGCAACCTATATTTCACCTTAGGAATATAACCACGATTATTCTGGGATTGTGCAAAATACATCAAATAAAAATTTTAAGAACACAGTCCTTCTTCTGGCAACCAACAATATGCTATGCTAATAGACTTTAATCCACATAGCACATTTTATTTTGGTGGTATCTTATTTCTGCTGGTCTTTCTACTTCGGAGTACAGACCTTCATAAAATTTGCCATCACATCAGTGTCAAAGAAGAGTTTCTCCTTTTCAGAGTTTTGAGGGTTTTTTGTGTGTCTCAGCTGGTCGTTACAATCTTCTAAAAATAATTTAAATCCAATCTGTAGCAAAAAGACATCATTTGTAATTCAGGGCTCTAATTTGGCCACATCTTTGTGACTTTTAGTCTCTCGACTTGTCAGGGTGACGACTTGCTGCCGTCACCCCGACTCGCCAGTTTGTGGTTTTGTTTCCTTTGTGTCCTAAAAGTGATGCAGCTCTTTCACCAGAGGAAAACGAGGCGTTGGTTTTACTCACCAGTAATCAGGAGAGCTTTGAATACGGCCGGCATGCACCCAGGGAACTGATCTGTCCTCATCTCCGGGTGTTTCTGCTTCGCTGACTGACTTCTCAAAGAGCTCTGACACTTTCTTACGAAAGACTTGCAGCTTCCTGTGCTTTGTGGTCTCAGAGCGCTGCTGATTAAATGATTATGTTCTAAACTCTGCGCTCAGCCTGCAATGCTTTCTCTATAACATCTTCACGTATTCAGCATGTGGACAGATGTGGCTTTTGACCGCAGCGCTTCAAAAAAGTAGAGCCAGTTTAGTTTCTTTTGTTTGTTATTTTTCTAATATCAAAATTGGGTTGAAACATTAGACGAGCAAAACAGAACGAAACATAAAAGTGATTTTAGGGGGCAGACAGCATATACAAATATAAAGTGAATAAAATTTCGTCTTTTCATTTTTTTTCTTTCAAACACCGTCAAGGCATGTGGTTCAGATTAGTGGGAGGACACAATTTCACATTTTTAGTCAATTAAGATGCAGGGTTTGTAATTAGTCAATCGCAATTACGTGCATTTTAATTGAAAACCATGACGACAAAAAAAATCAACAAACCCCCTTTGCTGCTAAATTATTTCATGAACAAGCATATGAGCTCAACAACAAATATATCTATTGTTCTTAATCTGTTATTCAGGTTATTCAACCATCAGTTCAGTGCAAAGTGTTAAAATACTATTTCATCTTTCAAGTTTTTCTGAGCTGCTGAAAATTAAGTTTACATCACATCAGACCAATAAGAAAAACTCTCTCTTTTCATTCAAACATATTTGTTGAAACTATATATAACAGAATGTTATGCGGAAAAAAATTGAGCTACTTTACCTTCACCTAGTGCTCCCTTTGGTAATGAGAGACAGCCAATCAGAGCCAGGAGGCGGGTCTTAGAGCCGTCAATCACAATCTGGTGTGGCGCTGCTCATCCTCCCTCACCCGCAACGTCCCGCAACGGCGAGTTGCTTCTCCACAATTAGCGCACTTAGCAGTGCGTACATGTGTTTTTATTGGTAGCACTAAGACCCTCCTCCCAGCTCTGATTGGCTGTTTTTGGTCTAGAGTGGCGCTTTGTTCCAGATGCAGCTCAAGGTTAGAGAACGACCTTTTCACAGATTATCTGCCTCACAGCAAACTGTCACAATATGGAAACAGTTTTAATAGATATGTAAAAAAAAAAACTTTTTTTTTTTAACATATCTACAAAAAGTTGCATTCTGCAGCGCTAAATCTCATTTTCCAAAGCACATTTTAATCTGATAAACGAGCTATATATAACAGAATCTTTGCTAATTGCCTCATCAGGCTTGGTTGGTTTCAATTATTGCAAACTCCAGACGCAGCAACACAAACTAACCTCCTTTACACCTGCTGAAAGCCAGCATCGCGAGTTGCTTCAACAAAGAAGATAGCATCTGTGCTACGTCCCAAAGGTCCTCATTCACAAGGTTCACACGGTTTCACTTCTACACTAACCTACTTCTCCACATCTTGACTTCACAGAACGTCGTCCTCTATTCAGTCCGTGACAGAGAGGGGAAGTCCGCTGTCCAGTTCATGGCACATCAAAAACCCACACATAAGTATCTGCACCTTTTTGATGTGTTTTATTGGGATTTTATCGGACATAGCAATAAATATTGTCATAAAATTGTGAAGGGAAAAGAACCTAGCTTTGTTTTCGACCATTTTGTGCAAATGATCATCTCATGCATTCGTATTCACCTTATTTTTTTAGAGCACATCTATCAGCTGTTTACATTTATTTTTGCCCAAGCTTGGATGAAGTGTTTAAGCTCAGACTCTCAGTTGGATTTCAGTCTGGACTTTGACTGGGTCATTCCAACACATGATAAACCTCCTCCCCCACTTCCATAAATACGAAATTCTGCTGCCAGAACGACAGACGATTTACAACAGTAGCATAACTTTGTCTTTGTCTGTTTGTTTAAGTATGTTTAAAAGAAAAACAGAAGAAAAAGAAGAAGCGTTAGGGTTACGTTTCTTGCAAGACACTGTACATATTCAAAAACTGCATTAATTATTATTCTATGTTTTGATAGTTTTTATGGATACACAATGGTTTTTCATAGAGGTTTTTGCAGGAAGCATGAGTTTGTGAAACTGCTGTACATGTGATAATAATGTGCAGTCATCATTACAAGGACAGATGCATTAAAAATGTTACTTTCGTTTTTGGCTTATGGGAAAAAAAACCTGACAATCATTTTCTGTATCATTTTACCGAGGTTGAAGCAACAGTTGCAGTGTTTGCACATTAATAATGTAGGAAAGACGCGAAAAACAACTTTATCGGCATTAATAAACAGACGGCTGTCAAAATCTTTAACACTTGCATGGAGCCACACAGAAGAGCTCAGAGAAATAAAAACATCTCCACTTTCGGAATGCGCAGAGATGATGATCCGTGACATCAATCACATATATTATCCTCCCACAAGTCAACACAACACGGCTCCTAAGTTTCAGCATAATCACACAGCAACAACAGCTGCATCAGTCCTAAAACTAGACTATCCGGTCACACGTTTCTACATCGCGGCCTTGTAAACAGAGCTTGAGCAACAAGAATGAGTCCAGCCCTGCCTTGGTCATGCCAGTCAGCAGACGTCTGTGCCCGACAAGCCCAATCTGGACTTTTGTTGGGCAATGTGCTACATCAACCACTCGTTTCTTTGAGTGACTCAGGCAGTAGAAGTTGGCAGCTGAATATAAGTCAGTGATGTGACCGGCTAAGTTCACCCTCCAGCCACTGTATATTGTCCAAACTAGTCATTCCCTCTTCTATGACAAGTTCAAAGGTACCAGACAGTAAAGACAAGATCGATGCAAGAACCAATCGGACCTGAATGCTTGGTTACAAAAATAACCAATGACAGTGTCCATTTCATGGCGGCTGGCCCGTCTTACCCTGCCACTCGACACCTACTGGTTATTCCAATGAGAGGCATCAAGCCGGGTCCAGTATTGCTGCTCAGTTTGGCCACGCTGACTTGTGCGTCTATTTTGGTACCTTGTGAGCTGGCGTTGAGCAGGCCGGCCACACCAGCGCATTTGAACATGGATCCAGGGGCTTGACTCACTGAGGTGAGTTTTCTTTGCCCTAAATCTTAAACACGCAACTTTAGAAAAAAAGAAGTAAGTGACGAGGAATTACTAACTGGAACATTGGCTACAGGTGCTGCTCTGGATTGCTGGACTTAACTCTGGGGACTTGCTCTTAACCGTGCGTTATTGTGGGGGAGACCTCCTGCTGTGAGCATGACACACCCATCACCAAGGTAAGAAAAAACAAAAATGAAATGGTTTAAAATGTGATAAATGGCCGACGGTGATTGTTTTATAGTGTTTTGGCTAAACACTCATGTGTTTTCTGACATTTAAACCACTAAATAGACATGTTGTCTTATTCATTTCACCCATAATGTAACATCTACAATGAAAAGGAATATCTGCGCTTTATAGTTTGAGTCGTTTTACAGTACAGTAAGTTTTGCTATCTCAGTTTGCGAGTATAAATACACAAGCAGATGCTGGGAAAGTACCGAGGCTGCTAACTGATATCTAGTTATGAGAGGTAGGAGGTTGCTGGCAACCAAAAGGTCCTAGAAAGCCAAAATATTCAGCAAGTCTGGCCTTAGATACAGTGAAGTCAATAAGGTCTTGAGACTTTCACCTGGTGAACTGAACTGTCCGGATATCCTGAAAAAAGACATTAGTAATAGTTCCCTGACTGAGTTGTTGACATGTGTAGAAATCCCCAGAGTGGTGGAAAGCTAACTGCCAGCTAAATGGACAAAATGTTTGAGCGATTAAAAGTCATTTTAGTGATTAAAACCAAGTAAAAAAAACATTTTTATGCGATGCAGTTCCATTTAATTGAAATTAAATTACTATAATCTATTGTATCAATAAAAACTCACATTATATATTTACCTCCTTCAAGTACGATGTATATTATCGAACAATAAATCACAAAAATTTAAAAAGAAACTGTTTAGTCTGTGTCAGTTTTCTCAGGTCACAACTTCAGAGCAGTGGAAAGTTCACTGGTAGTTAAATGTAAACTCAACTTGAAAGTGCTTGTCTCTAATGAACACAATGCTATATTATTAAATACAATGCAATGCTTCACATAGAATCTGTCTTGACGCTATTGCAGATGCTAACATTTACAGTCTTTCCTTATTTTCACTCTGAAGTAGCAGAGCTAAGGAAAATAAATGACTCTCAAACTAACCCAAACTAACCCTAATTAACAAAAGGCTTTTGTTGAGTTTGCTGCTTCTTTTCTCAGCTGTCCACCAATATACTGACTTTAGTCATTTCAAACAACTTTAACTAAAAAAGTTTACATTCATCACTTGCAGAACTATTATAATGGATATGAAATGTAAACCTTCACAGGACCAATAGGTTGCATGTAACTATAGCTCTGTTAGCTTGGATTGCTGGATGCTGGATGCATCTAACTGTGATTTAGCATTGATTGCTTCCAAACAATATTGGTGCCTTGCAACTGATGATGTTGAAATAGTTGAACAGTGTAGACATTTAAACAATGCTAACACAACAACGTGCCTTAAGGGTATGAACCTTTAAAGTTTTTCCATTTCGATTGCTGAAATCAACTGGTCTGTATTTATTAACAGGCTTCCACCATTCGTTCAGCTGAGAAAAGTTCCACAGACAAGAGTTGAGTGGCAGAGCTATAAACATTTTTGGTTAAGTTTTTTTGAAGGCTAAATTTATGAAAAACAAAAAACAAAAACAAAAAAAAAACATTTGTTCGTTTGCCAGTGACTCGATGATTTATCTACTTTTCTACAAACTCACTGCCCCTCCCCCTCAAATAATTCATATTCATACTTTAGGTCAGGGAACAACTTGACAGAAGTTCCCTTTGAATAAATCTGAGCATGTCCAGGAAGTTGTTGACAAAGGAAAGTATACATTCAACAATGATTTGTCTCAATCACCCACTTGACGTCAGAACATTTGTGGACATGGCAATGCTTTTGCTTTCTTCTGTTTCATTATGTTTCAAACAGCATGATGTCAAAGACATTTTCTTTTAAGAGATGCTTGCATGAGTGGCTGAAGCCTCAGGTTGAAGTGAGTGGCAGGCTCTCAGGTCAGGAGGTATAAATGGGTTACTGGACTATTCTGAGAACTCAGGGTGGCTAGAGCGAGATACAGTAGAGCAGCTGTTGCTGAGGTGGACTGAGATTTGTAATTGATTGTGTCTCATTTCCTGTGCCACATGCTGTATCTCAACTGCTGGAAATTTTAATAGCTTTGCGTTAGTTTGCAGCAGTCCAGATGTTAGCTTCTCAGACTTAAACCTTCCCGATAAGAAGAATTGTCCATATGGGATGCAGTTGTGTGTTTTTTTTTTAAATGATATGGACCAAGTTCATTTATTTATTTATTTTTTTAATTTTACCTGTAAATAGAGCAAAATTGTATTTCTTTGAGTGAAACAGCAGTGCAGTCGGTGCTAACAGCTTGAAGCACGCATTGCTTAAAATAGCCGAGTGCATGATCTGAAGTGTTTGTCTGCTGCCTGCATAGCTGCAGCTTGGGCCAAGCCACCACATGTTGTGTGCAGAAAGGTTATTAGTGCAGCAACATATTAAATCCCTTTAGATTCATTCAAAAATATTGAGATCAGGCATAACATTATGACCAGCGATCGACTGTGGATGCGTGCGGGAAGCAAAAATTGATGTGTTAATGTGGATATATTTGAAAACAATAGTGTTAGTGCACAATGCATTGCACTTTGATGGGGCATAGCCACAGATTAGTCAGTACCGGTCATAATGTAATACTCGATTGGTTCATTACATGAGTTTTTCGAGGTTCTGTTTACCCTGTAATACGCATTGCCTTACTGACATTGCTTATTGTGGCTTCTCTGCAGGTGAAGGTCAGATCCCAAGAGTTCACTGATGTTGGTGTGAGCTGAGGCTAAAGACCCACTGAGCTGAGGCAGCAACACAGGACACCCGTCTGGTGATGAAAAAATAGCAAAAAAAACTTGCTGACACCATGAGTTGCGTGGAAAAGCGACACATAAACCACCGGATGGGAAGCATGCTACACCATCGCTTCCCCAACGGCTTCACAGACTTGTTTATGGACGAGACGGATCGAGAGGTCAGCACCCTGACCGACAGGGCCTTCCGTAGTCTCTGCGTCGGGGACGATGCAGTGTACAACGACGAACTTTTGTGTGGATACTCGCCGTACAGCTGCCTCAAGCCTTTAGCAGGGGAGCCCTTTAAAAAGAACCTACATAAGGAATCTAAAAAAGCAGGACAACACAAACAGGATAAAGATTATGCTCAGCCCCGCAAACAGGAGCAGCAACAGGATGACATGTCCCACATGTCGTCCTTCCTCAAGGTGCTAAGCGTCGCAGAGGAAAGGAATGGCGGTATGACGGACTCGAATGGTGAATCGTGGCATAAATCGGCACTTCGCAGCATAGAGAGAGAGCTTTCAGAATTCTCCTCTGACTATCACACTAGTCTCACCAATAGACATTATGAGAACAATAAGTCTGGTTGTGGTTCTGCTAATAAAAAATGCAAGGATGACAATCTCCCATCTGGGAATCTGACCAAGACTAAAAATGCTAAATCCACAGCAAAGCTTAGACAGCTGAACATAAAAAACTTTTTCCTTCACAGCGAGTTTAGTCCTTTCCAAACATGGACAGATTTGAACCGGTACCCCTTTGGCCAAGACAACACAGTCACCGATATTCTCTGTGCTGACAATGTTCCTAAGTGGTACGACTTGCCCTTTTACAAGGAGCTGACTGAGGCACATACATCAGAGATCCTTCATGCGGGGGAGGTACAGTCGTGCCAGAAAGTAAGAGTTGAGCCGTCTACTGCCAACGTTCCTGAACTCAGCCCAGCCCCTCCTCCACCAAAAGTCCTGCCAAAGCCTGCGGCCCCTCTGGCTCAGAAGAGGTGCTCCTCAGATGGAGGGGATAAGACTGCTGCCCCATGGAGACGCAATGGCCCCAGGGCAAAAAGTGTGATCCCAGCAAATCAGCTACGAAAACCACCTCAAGAAATTAATTCAAAACCGATGGATGAAAACATTTTAGTGGTCAAAAAGGACACTGAATCTGTGGAAGTGACAGCAATTCAGGAAGTAAGCTCTTCAGCCTCTACACCATTTAGCATCTGTCAACTGATGACTCCCGTCATTCCCTCCAGACAGCCAACAGAAACGTCAGAAATCCTCCAGGCAGTTCTCTCTCCCTCTGTCCTCGACCTTCTGACCAGGCCTCACTCCGAGGCCAAAGTGACTTCGGAACCTCCGGTCAAGCGAGAAACCTACAAATCGCTTGCATCGAGCATCCTCTTCAACTTGAAAGACAACCGGAAGAGGGTGAAGAGTCGATACAGCCCACATAAATTCAAAACTCTGGAGCTGTCTGACGGTGGCGTCCAGTCTCCACCCTCAGATAATGCGAACCAACCTCCTTCTGAGGGCAGTGGCTCTGGCTTAAGTACACCAGCCAAAGATGGGCAGACAGTTAGCGGCCCTGTTGTGCAACATATTGTATCCCCGGCAAATGTTGAATTTACAGGGCATTGCAATGATAAGCCTTCATCAGATGACTATTTGTTGGCAAATTTACTGCAGACTAAATGCGATGCTGACAATCGCAATCTTGGCGAGGAGAACTCCATTTCATCATATATATCCTCAAAGAAGAATAAGAGTCCAATGGCAAAAAACCAAAACTATCCGTCCCTGAATTTGTACAAGAAAGCCAATCCTGTTGACAGTGATCTGAAATATCTGCAAGTACCCCCAAGCAACAACACTTTGTCTAACGCTGATTCAATGATTAATGCAAAAAACAGAGAGCTTTCTCCAAATGCACTGCCAACAAACACAGGGCTTTCACCAAGTACTTTAAATGTCATCAAAGATTATTCACCCATAATTTCACCCCACATACTGGAGAGAGGGGGGCTACCATCAGGGGAGAAAACGCAGCCAAATGTCCCAGAGAAAACTGAATGGCCAGTGAAAGGCACAAAGGACTTTGGCGTTCAGCTGGCTTCAGAGGAAGACAACACAGGTGGCCAAACCATTAGTACAACAAATGTAATCAGAGCCGCAAAGGAAGCAATTAATGCAGCCAAAAATAAAGCTCGATCAGCAAGTCATTCAGACAGCAACAGCAAGCAGATACCAGACGCAGATGTAATGAGGCAGAAGGAAAGGGATCAGAGAGTTTCTAAAGAGCCCTTTGAAAGCAGGAGGGATAGTTTGGTAACAGAAAACAACTATGGGTTATTGCTAAATGAACCATCTGATACAACACTGGTGAGCACAAATAGCAACATAAGCAAAGAGCCTCCACCAGTACCAAAGAGAACTTTTTCTAAGTCAGATCTGCAGCTCTGCTTGTCTCCCGACAAGCAGCGAAGACGTCATACTGACAAAGCCTCTAAAAGTGATTTGGTAGATGCAAAACCAGATTTACTACATAAAGAACATGAACCTGTCCGTAAACAAGGCCAACCTAAGCATGCCTTCTCATCCAGACAGAACAATTTTATCAAAAATCAGAGATTCACATTGACAGATGATGAGCAAGCAAAGCAATGCAAGGAGAGCAACTTGAATGTGAATGCAAAAGTGGAGGCGGATGTCGAAGTGAAGTCAGGAGGAGACACTAGAGAGAGCGAGCATATTTTTAACGATTTGCAGGCTTTAAAAGAGCTGGAAAAAGCACGACTTGGTGACCGCGTGCTTGAGAATGTGAAGAACAAGCAGGAGGTTCTCAACATTGACGAGGAGGCAAAGGTTAAAAACAACTTGATCTCCAGGGAGCTTCGTAACATTAAGAGAGGTATGCTATCGATGAGAGGGAACACGTCGGCTAAGAGAAAAATATTTACAGAGAAGGAGCAGAGCAAGCAGGAGGTCTTCACAAAGGTAGACAGTAACGTCATTGTGAACAAAGCACTTCTAAATGATAATTATGACAAAGCTAAAATGGCACTTGAGGAGATTATCTCAGAGCGGGAGAGAAGGAATAAATTTACAGAGCAGGAGGCTGTTGTAGCATCTGAAAACAACATTCTAGATGAAGGTTGTGAAATATGGTTACAGAATAGTAAAGCTCATAAAGACTGTATGACTAGACCAAGAGAAGAAAAGAAGAACAGCACTTCTCCACGTCAGGAGAAAAAACAAAAACAGAGATTAGGGGACTTAAGAGTAATGAGCCAACCTAGACCTGCTGAGACTTTCGGACTTGGAAGTAGGGAAGCTCTACTGGACAAAGCAGGAAGTGAGCAAAATCTTTGCCTAAAGGTTAAAGATAAAGATGTTGGAGAAAGGTTAGTTGATAATCATGCTCATAATCGCGATGCCAGTTTACCAGAAACAGCAGGGCAGACGCATAAAGAAAGTAAGGACTACTTGATGAATGAAAGGAAAGACAAAGGTTTAAATGCTCCTCCTGTTCCACCAAGGAGCAAGAAAGGAGTCAGCAGAGGAGATGGGAGCGCAACAAGTGACAAAGATCTGGTGGATGGCTGTGGTAAAAATGACAATTTTGAAAGGCGTGAAGAGGAATCGTGTGACATCAGGACAGGCCCTAAAATATATGTAAGCACAGAAACTGAGGAAGCTCTACCTAGTCAGAGAGAAACCTCTTTAAAAGAGAGGGAGGATGAGGTAAAAAACAGTACAGCAGTGGCGTATGGGTTAGTCAACAATTCAGTGATCAACGCTAGTCCAAAAAGAGAAGTCACACCTGGGAGCCATGCTAACACTCAGGAGTCCTGCAAGGTGAAACGGAAAGCCCCCTTTAAACCAGACTCTTCAATTAAACAAGATGACGATCTGATCAAGAACTTCAAACCAGATGAACCTTTCAAAATAACTAGTGAGGATATAACTATAGACGCAGAAGAACTTGGTGAAATCCCCAGAAACATTGTATCACCTTTGCTGCTGATAAAAAGCGTCAGTGTTGCACAGAGCCCACCTGATCAAGCGAGCTTGTCCTCCAAATCCTCCTACTTCTCTGTGGAAAGTACACTGCACAGAACCACAGAGACTGAGTCAAACGTCTTCCACTCTTTAGAGAACTCACCAGCTGAGGTGGAGGAGGTGATACAACTGGGACGGCCTGTTTCACGAAGCAATTCAAACGGAGGTGGGGTGGGGTACTGTTGCTTAAGCGATCACGAAAGCGAGCTGGAAGGCATGAATAAATGCTTGAGTTCCACACCGAACCAACCAGACCTGCAGCATATGGATAGCATGGATAAAAACATTGTCATCTCAGATGAAAGGCTTGTCAATGAAGAGAGCAATTCAACAACATCCTCTTCCAGTACTTTTTCTCCAATTTTGGGAATCCCGGCCTTGTTCAAAGTCAAAAACAACAGTTTTAATAGCAAGACAAAGAAACCTGTAATACCCTGGTCACCAAGAGGTAGTAACAATGTAGAGAAAATAGAGAAAGAGTTAAATAAGACAAGGGAAAACCCTGAGCTCTCACTGGCAAATGACTCTTCTACCAACAATGTCATCATAACTCCACCTGAAGTCTTTAAACCTATGGAGTTTTCAGGAAGCAAATCACCACAGTTCTTGACAGTGTCCTCAAATGTCCAAAATGAAAGCCCCAAGACATCCCAAGTTGGGAATTCTCTACTTGTCCCACAGGAGGAAGAAAGGTTTTTCAGGGTGACCCCATCATCTGAAGATATTGAGAGTTTACCAACTAGTACTGCTGACCCAACTGATGATGCAGTGACAAATGCTAACCTTCTTGAAGAGAGTGAAATGACAAAGGACATCAGTGAGCAATCAGGATTTATTGTCAGTGGTAATGACAATCAAATTGGACTGCCCAAACCTCCAGCAGTCTTGCCAAAATCTGAAAAAGCAGTTCAAAAAGCCATTAAACTAACAAACAGAAGGATGAAGAAGGAAGAGTCCCAGAAATCATCACAAAAGTCATCTCAAAGCAGCGGCAAACATCGAGCTGAAAAGGTGAGGAGTGATAAGTCGGAGCACAAAAGCAGTGGCAATACTAAAACTGGCAGGAGTGGTGAGAAAAAACATAAAGATGGCAGTCGTCATAATTCAAATAACCACAGCAATGACTGCAATCCCCAGCGTGAATCCCACAATGAGAACCACAACCAAAACAAAGTAGAAACAAACAGGACCCGGAGGCAGAGTCGGGATTCAGTGGAAGGCAACCGCCAAAGAAACGATGAACGACCCAAACCGGCATCGGAAAGACAAGGTCGGAGCACCGACAGACATCCTCGAGAGAAGCCAGAACACAGAGATTACAGCAGTGACAGCGTCATCAGTAATGTGCCGGTGTATAAAGCCCATATCAGCGAGAGGCCCGTGTCAGACAGACCTTTCAATCGTTCTCAGAGCACTGACAGGTACCTGAGAGGTAAAGTGGAGCGTAGGCTTAGTGCTGATATCCCAGCCAGTGAAAAGCTTGAACCCAGGACTCAGCGCATTGAGAAATCCATCATAAATGAGCTTCAACAGAGAGGCAGAGCCGCCGACAAGCAGAGCAGAGGTGCCCCCCTGAGAAGGAGTCAAAGTATTGATGCATACAGCACTGAGATTCCGCCTCTGTCCCGCCAGTCAAGCCAAACCAGCCAGTTTTCTCATCAGTCTAGCCTGGAACACGCCATTCTCACGCAGTCCATCCCTATGACCCAACGAAAACTCCTTCAGGATCCAAACTCAGGGCAGTACTTCTTTGTTGACCTGCCAGTACAAGTGAAGACGAAAACCTTCTTCGATCCCGACACAGGAAGCTATGTACAGCTGCCAGTTCAGCCCCCAGATGGTGGTGTTCCTCAAGCGCCTCACGTAGAGGTCCTGACTTCGCCACTGGTTGTTTACCACAGCTTCGTGCCGGTTCCTCTGTCCCCCATGGCTCCGAAAGCCAAAATCCAAGCAGCGCTTGTGGAACCAAACGGGTTAGAGCAGAGGCACCAGGAAAGGGGAAGGAAAATGCATATTAAAGAGGGACAGCCATACCTAGAGTCAGCCTACGGTCAACAGGACCTGATGTTAGGGGAGTTCTTGGGGACAGAAGAGCTGGACTGTCCCTGCTGATGTTCCCATAGTTTCACTGCATTGTGGTGTTTGTTGCATTCTTGTGATGTTCTGTCATGGTTTGACCTTTTTCAACTGATCTTAACTTCTTTTACTTTAGATTTCCAACAGTTTCCAGATGTTTTCTCCCCAATTTTTTATTTATATTTTTTAAATTTCAGTAGTAATTTACCTGAAAACACCACGAAAATAAGACTTGAATTGCAAAGCACACCATTAATGCAGTGTTACATTGCATTGGTGCAATATAACACCTTTGTTACTCCTTAACTGTAACTCCTTTGTCTCAGTTATTCCCCTATGAATGTTCTCGGAGCATTCATGGAGGAGTAAACGTTAATGGTATGAACTTTTTCTGCTTGACTTTTTGTTTTTTGACTTTGGCTGACCTGAATTTTTTGCCAAGGCAGAGAAGAACGTGTCCGAGCCTCTGCAGCATCTGCATAGAGGAGTGAGTCTGAGTCGAGCACATATTTGGAAGAAATATCAATTTTCGTATCGCTCGTTTCTGTTTGCGGATGTAAAAATGTAAACTCATGTTGAAATGAGTGGTGTCTGATGAGAAAAAAACCCGACACAATGATGTAAATATATTGCCGTTTAAACCGCAAAGACATGCTTCAAGGTGAGATGTTTATATTTTGTAAATGCTGAAAAGTTTGTAATACACCACAGAAGTAGTAATAAATCGTCACTTATTTTCAGGTATAGTGGGGTTACTTAAACTTACTTGAATCCATCCAATACTTAAAATAGCAATTCAAAATGTTCATACTGCTGATTGTTGACTGTTAACAACCACATAAAAATCATTTTTAAGACATTTTGCGTGTTTGATCAGCCGTCTGCCGAATGTGTTTCGAACGCTACAAATTCCAGTTGTTATGGGAGTTTGCGTTCACCGATTGTTTTTCAGATGAGCAGAAGAATTGGTGCAAGTTTTTTTTTTTTTTTTTTTTTGCATTTGCATTTTTCACAGCTAGTCGAGCAGAGCTGTCTTGTGCCTGTGATCCATTCCACTGAAATAAACAACTGTTTTTAACAGAGCTCAGCTGGACTTCTTTGTCATCAGAAATTAACCGGTTTTTAGGTTTCACTTATGAAACCTGAAAACCGGATCTTAGGTTTCTGTTACTTTTTTTTTTTTTTTTTTTGCAATAGCATCAGTTAAATTTAGAAATTTTTCGCTGTCCAAGTGCCATATTTTTGACAAGGAGACAGATATGGGGCTTGTCCTTCAGGCTTTTACTTTTGCCAATGTACATGTGTTCAAGGTGTGACTCTACAATGCCACCTACTGTCCACATTCTGCAAAGACTCCAACTCTCCTGGAAATATACAAACTAAATACAAAACATGTTGGGAACTAAAACTATGCAGTAATAAATGTCTTTCCATGCAACATCAAATAAGATCTGTAGCAACCATAAGTCTTTGATCGCTGATTTATTTATTTTTAACTTAAAATGAACAAAAATACAAAGAACAAACAAACAGCCACTTCTTTAAAGTTATGCTGACAGGGAATTAGATTCTATAAACGACGTTTAAGTGCATAATATGATAAACATGAAGCTATTCATGCTCCTATCCTCTTCCTGTAGGCGTTCATGGCGAAAGATGGGTTAAACATTACAATGCAGTGCATCATAAAATATCAAACAATTTGATTAAAAAAAAAACTACATTTAAATAAATATCACAATATCGATGTCAGAACAGATATATGTTGATTCCTTACTATTTTGCGTTGGTCAGTCAGATAAAATCTCAATAAATTACCATAATGTTTGTGGGTGTAACAATTCTCAACTGTCAAACTGTAATTTCAATTGGAGATAACAGAACTATCATTATTTTATGCACGTTAAATAATAATCTGCATTGTTATCTAATCCCACTTCTCTTGGCAAACAGATAATACACATAAACATCAACTTTTTTAAAGTGTGAATAGAAAAGTTGTGTTGCCTCACTTCAATAACGCTTATTGATCAGTGAATACAGCGTCATGCTGTTTGTGCTGCTTCTTACCTTTTGACTTTAGTCGGCTCAGTTCTTGGTGTTTTTCTGCAGCAGCGAAGGAAAGCTTCCTTTGCTCTTCTCCAACTTTGACTGATTGATTGATCTAACGAGCCGTTTTCCACAACACCAGAGAATGTTTGGGTTAATAGCTAAGGAATCTTTTATTTCTTAAAATAAACCAATATTTAGACATATACAAGTAAACATGTTCTAACCAGCTCTAATCATGAGTTCTATAATCACATCTCAGAGCCGAACCGGGTCAGTGACAGCCGCAGCTGAGCGCCACCATGTCGTCATACTGCTTCAGGACCACGTTCTCCTCATCGTCAAAGTACAGCAAGCTGATGGACTGCAGTCTGTCGGGCACGCAGCAGGGGGCGCCCACGTCCTCCCCGGGCAGCTTGAGCGCGTGCATGATGGAGCGCACCGTGGCGTGGTTGGTGGCCCTCAGGCCCACGCCCAGCGGGAACGGGCACGAGCCCTTGCAGTGGTAGGCGTTGTAGCCGCGCGGAGAGATGATCCAACCCGACCAGCCGATCTCGTCGAAGTCCACGTAGAGGGGGACGCGCCGGCAGGACGGGGGGCGGCCGCGGGGAAGGAAGTCTGAGGACGCGCGTCTCCTCCTGCTGAGGTGGTCCAGAGGCTCAGAGGCTGCCGCTGGAGGAGGATGGAGACCGTTAGCGTGGCAATGGAGTTGAACTGTCTCAGGCTGTTGCCCCGTACTGACTCACCCAGGTATGACCGGTTCGCTTCAGTCCTCCCGTCGTCTGAGAAAACGACCAGGTAGGCGTTCGTGTCTGTCAACTGGAGCTGCTTGGATTCAGAGTTCATCCAGTCACCGGGGGGGAACGTCGTCACCACCAGGATGCCGTTGTTCTCCTGACTCTTCTGGATCCATTTAGACACCTGAGAATCACCAAAACAAGATTGGACTAAGTGAAAGCTGATTGGCTCCAAACTAGATATGCTATAAATCATTTCAGTGAAGGAGAGACGCTCCGATCCACTTTTTTCACTTCCGATTCCGATATCGGAGGTTTAGAATCGTCCAATACCGATCCTAGACAGAAAAACTGCACTGCACAGACTTGTTTTTTTCCCCCCAACATATAAATGTACTGATTTGATTTGCCCTGTTGGATCAGACACATCGTCACCGATCCCCGATCTACAGCTTTTGTCATTATCAAAGTTAATATCAGACCGGTGAATCTCTGCTGTGAACATTTTCTGTTACCAGCTGAGTGACATTGAAAACCTCCCATCCCTGTGTGTAGAGGGACACCAGCCTGGACGTGACGAGGTTTCCTCTCTGGACCTTCAGTCTGCTGTCTGGAACTTCGTATACGTCCACCTGGACCAGAAAACGCAGCAATGTTGGCTGACGAAAAACTTATGTCAAGGTGTTTTTCGGGGCTGCTCTGGCATAAATTATTGCATTTGCTCAGGTGTTCAGGAAGCCCTGGTTGCTATGACAGTAGA
Organism: Poeciliopsis prolifica; assembly: GCF_027474105.1. Taxonomy (NCBI): domain Eukaryota; kingdom Metazoa; phylum Chordata; class Actinopteri; order Cyprinodontiformes; family Poeciliidae; genus Poeciliopsis; species Poeciliopsis prolifica. The sequence goes on from NW_026562423.1 coordinate 1,001,597, forward strand.
GGTGCAGTAAAAAAAAAAGAAATCTATTGATAATTGCTGTTCCTAAACCTGGGAATTTTGAATCGATTCAAATGTGTTTGCTGACGCTTCTTTTTCTTGTCTCACCTTTTCCTTCCACTTAACTTTCCATATTCAGCTATATTCAATAGACTATTAGTCCCGATGAGAAAGTTTGTTTTGAAAGTAAACTCTATGCAAGTATTAAACATGATTTTCTTTAAGCCCACATGACTTTTTAAAGTCTTTTAATTGCCTTGATGTCATATTCTGATTTTAAATGTCATGTTGTCATTACCTGTAAGCAAAAACAAGTAAAACATTTCTGTGAATCATAATCTCCAGAAACATTACTTCTCTGCACCACACTGGGACAAAGCATCAAAAGTTGATTTTTACACGTGTTGCATATTCAATAAAAGTTTGAAGTACATTCTGCAAATTCACCCAAGTCAAATAATGGGGACTTTTAAGAGTCACCTTGTAGAAGTGAGGCCCGTAGGAGTTCCCCAGGTAGAACTTGTGTTTCTTTCGGAACCAGCGGAATTCAGCTTTGATCATTTTCTCCTCTCTGCCCAGAGAGGACAAGTTAAAGAAGTGGATCCTCTGGCCGGTGTGTCCTGCAGACCACAGAATGCAGAAGAAACAAGATTGGCTGCATTTGCTCAAGAAAAACCAGTCAAACGGACTAATGTCCGTGTGCAATTGTTTCTTTCCCCGAAGATTTTACGCACTGACATCCGCACCTTTCGATGCAAAAAAAAAAAAAACCCTTCCTTATAAATAAACAAATGCACAATCTTTTTTTTTCTTGTAAGTCTATAAAATACAATAAAGTTTCCGCCCACCTTTATCCTGATAACTGCGCACCGTGTTCCCCTCCAGAATCTCCTTCTGGCTCCTGTGCGCCCCGTCGGCCACGGACACGGCGTCGAACAGGTCCAGCATGAACTGCGGCGCCTTCTTGCGCGGAGGGAACGCAGGGGCCCGGGGGAAGTCCTTCAGCTCGAAGGGCGCCTCGTCCGGAGCCCCGCCGGGCACGCAGCTCAGGTGGAGGGCGGCGAGCAGGAGGCAGAGGGAGACGCGCAGAGCTCCGGCTGGCATCGTTCACACACAGTGGACTGAGGACCGGCACCTGCGCCGCCTGGGGAGGACGGGTCAGGAGGACAGGAGGGAGAGAGAGGGGACAGGGTGGGGGGACAGGCTGGGGAGACGGGCTGCCCCTGTCTTCAGAATTTGGTCCTGATTGATGACAGAAGAGGAAAGACAAAGAGAAGGTGAAAACGAGCCGAGAGTCAACTAAGATAAAAATTAATAAATAGACAAATGACTAATTTTCCGTTAATCTCTACGTAGTTTGACCTTTTCAACCAGTTCCTACACTGCAAAACTCAATTTTGGAGCAAATTAAATATAAGCCAGTAGAATTATTAGACCTCATTCCTGCTTATTTATTTGAGTAACTGTAGCCAAACACAAAATGTTCCTTATTTGTACAGTGAATATTGAAACAATTCAGTGTAATTGATCTGAATTATTTTTTTTCATTTATAGTGTGAAGGTTTGTTCTCTTGGTTTTCACGCTGCAGAAACACATTTTACAGGGCATTAAATATGCAATAACGAGCTATAATCAAGCCTATTAGTTTGCACATTAATGTTCAGACATAAATATATTTCCTTAGTAATGCTGTTAGTGGGTTAGGTCAACATAATTCCAGATAATCCAACTTGTTTAAATCAGGCGCGTTACGTTGAGCTTTAAACATTTTGCAGAACAATTACATTTTTCCTTCATAATTATGTAGTTTGGAGTCTACATTTGTATGTTGTTCAAATGATTTTGGAGGATATTGAATATTGAACTTAAGCAATCTGGCTTTAAAATGCAGCGTTCAAAACAGCAACGTTAGGCGAGCATAAACATTCAGATTAGGATTTGATGGAAGCCGTTCTGAATGTTTTTATGAATTAATATGTCAACACGTGGCTGAGGAAGATTCTGTGAAGAAGAATGAAAGCCCGTGTCTGGCTGTCAGCTAGCTAGCAACAGAGCTAATGCCACGGGCAAATTTAAACAGACTTCATTCGTGTCGATTAAAAGTTCAAGGGAGTGCAGAGAACACGAGAATAATAATGAATCTTCCATAAAACTGTCAGGAATTAAATTTTGTTCAGAAACTTCGCTTTAAAAATGTTAATGTATGTGTGTCTGATTTGGTAATTATTCAGTTTTTTCCCCTGAAATACCATGTATGTTGCAAACAGTGCAGAAGTCCTGACAGATTTAAAACTGTCCATGTTCTGCAGACTTTCAGTCCACGTCAGAACAAATGTCACAGATTAGGCGTTACTACTTTAACGTGATGCATAAACTTGTCGCGTTGTGATGTTTTGTTGCTGTTCCTCCTCTTCATGCGTTTCTCCGGCCCAGTTTCCTGTTATCAGCATCAGGCCAGTCGCAAGAGAGCAAACGAACGGCGGAGCAGTGACGCACATGAGGCGCGTTTTCAAAAGCCACCTGTTAATGCTCACTTTTCCACAAAACCCGAGCCATGGTCAACATGGCCGCCCCTCCTCCCACACCCCCTACCCTGCTACTATTTGAACAGGGACTTATCAGAATGACGGGTTTATTGCCTCCCCCTCTTAAGTCGATTCCGAGATCATCTCTGATCAATCAGTCATAAAAGGGATCAAATTCCCAAGAGCATCAGGCTGATCAGTCATCAAATCCACGATGATCCCCTCATTTAGGGGCCGTCGCTCATGTTTGGGGTCCCTTTCCTTTATCGCCTCAGAAGCAAGCGCATGTCAGGTCGCTGAGCTGCAGGATAGATTATGGTCATAAACTCTGCAAACAAGGCGGCGGCCCACAGGAGGTCAGGTGATGATTGGATTTGTCTGCAACAAAAGCCGTTTTTGTGCAGCATAAGATTCTTTTTGTTGTGGAAATGACAGGTTGCAACTGCATACAAAGAGCCAAATGATGGAACTTTTGTAGGAAGCATTAACAAGAAATGTTAATGCATCTTATCGAGAGTTTTTGGACAGTATGGTTTTAAGATTGCATGCAAAACAGCATGTTTGATGGAACTGTGATCACCCTGAACGCACCGTGAGACATGGTGTTGGAAGTACCATCTGTTGGGGATGTTGAGCGCCCCCAAGGCATTTCAAAATGCTTCACATCATAAAAACACAAAGTCATAGGACACACAGTTGTCAACATTACATTTTGCACATCAGATTATTGATTAATGTTTCATGATTAGGTTTCAAAAACAACTCCAATGGAGTTATGTTCCATGTAAACGTGAAGAAAACAATGTAGATATAAATATCGATACAAATATCTCCAATCATATTTCACACCGAAATCCATTCCAGAAAGTCCAGCTGAGTTATGAATCAGAGAGATGGTGGAGCTGCATTAACTTTTCCAGGTTTCTCCGTGTGTGTGTGTGTGTGTGTGTGTGTGTGTGTGTGTTCAACATGTGAATGAAAATCACCTTGAAACTGGATCAATTCTAATAAAATTCATCCTAACATGCATTATACATCATGCGTTCCTTACATAACCTGAAAAATATTTTTAAGTATCTCTTTACACTCCTTTAGCCATCAAATTGAACATGAATGTTTTTGCCTTATTTGTAGATATTTTTTTGATTTAGATGAATGCAATTCTACCTTTTTGCCACTAGGTGGAGCCATTTACTTGGGTATAAACACGAACCAAATTTTTTATTTCCTCTGAATAATTTATTCAGTTTGCAGTTTGTCATATTATGCCATTAATATGAATAATTTAGGAGTAGAGAATAAATATTTGCAAGGATTTTCAAGTTGGATTCTGAGACCCTGAATGCTTTAAAAAACGTTTCTCCTTACTCTGATGAATATGAACGTGCAAACTTCATCTTGCAACAAGAGAAATGTGCTGATAAGTCCAAGTCAGCTGTAGGAGTGGATCCCGTTGCCGTCTGTGTTCTCTTCTCTCCGCCTTCACCCCTGGCCGCCTGGCTCCACATCTGACGGCGGTGCCCATGTGTTAATGACTTCACCTCGTGTTAAACACCTCCCCAGATGTAATTAGACACACATGGAAGGCATTCGCTGCAAATGCTGGAAGCTCCTGCAACTCTGCCCCGGTGAATAATGAAGAGGTTTACAGGCATCTCCAAAGTGGAAACACATGACCTGAAGTCCGTCACAATGCAGCGCGCTTCCTTTTCTCCTGGCCTACCTACCGCCTCCAGCCTCAGGCTGGAGGGGTTGATCTGATTGTCTTTGTGTCTAAAATGTTCTACGTAGCTTGGATTTTCCATCTTTCATTGATCTGATTATAATGGAACTAAATTAATAAATACACACTCCTAATGTTCTAACCATGTTTCCAATGATACTGAGTCCTATGTAGTTATGGGCAGGTTATTGATATCAAGGCGTGCCAAGGTTTAAGTCATTATAATGATATACCACATAATGTTCTGGGGTTTCCAGACTTTTACCTGACGCTAAGAAGCACAAAGCAACAATATTGCACATAAAGACAGACTGTGGAAGAACCACAGTGCTGGTTCTGTTGGACCTCAGCTCAGCATCTGACACTGATGACCATGACATATTGTTGAAATGTTGGCTTGACGATACACTCAGACTCGTTGCCATAGCAACTGACAACAAGGCAGCTTTATGCATCAGGATTCAGCACCAAAAACACTCAAACGTTATCCTACATAGAACAGGACATTCAGTTACAGTTTGGCGTTTTTGTGCTTGATGTGTATTTTGCTTTTATTAGTAAGTGATCACTGTGGTGGATTAGCCACCACTATTAGCCATCGCTAACACACAGATTAGCTGATTTAAAGACCTGCTTTACTGATGATCTGTCCAAAACACACCTTCTTCCACAGCACATCTATTTGTTAAGTTTGCCAAAGTCAAGAATAATTGATCTACTAAATTCCCCCTCACTATTTTCTTTCTCAGTTAAAACTTATTTCTCACCTTGTTATCTAGTCTTGGTGTGGACAGTTCATAGCAAAACACTGAATCCCTTTTTATATGAGCTTACATTTAAGTCTAACGGGGAAAAGGGGGCAGGAACTGCCTGGGTGACATCATGCTGCAAGGGATCTGTAGTTTAAAACAACATTGGAGCTCATTTAAGAATATTGTGATATATATCGTGTATCGTGAGACAGAAAAAAATACATCAGAATATTAGATTTTTCTCACGTCCCCCAGCCCTTGCTGACAGTGTCAAAAACTGCACTGAGGTCCAAAAGAACCAGCACTGTGGTTCTCCCACAGCCCGTATTGATGTGGATATCTATGAACACTTTTACAAGCACAATCTCTGCGTTGTGGTGAGCATAAAATCCAGACTGGACGGAGTCAAAGCATTTGGTTATTGTTGGGAAGCTATTTAATTGTTTAAGCACAACTTTTTCAATAACGTTGCTGATGAATGGGAGGTTGGAGATCGACCTTTAATTATGCAGTTGTGATTTGTCCACTTCAGGCTGTTGACCTGTGAGCCTTTGTTAGCACAGATGTTTCACTGCTATATGGAACTATTCAAAACTTCAGCGGTGCAGGTTTAATAAAGCACAAACATCAAATGCACCAATCCAGTTTTTTACTTCTGATACCGATATCTCAAGTTTAGTATCCGATACGGAAAAAAAACATTGCTGAATTAACTTAAAATGTTTCTGTCTTTCTTTTAAAAAAGAAAAAAAAAGAAAAAGAAAACAGGCATAAATGTGCACATTTACTTCATTACTGCAGCTGTACACATAAATACACTAACAGCTTCACAAGCTTGGTCAAACATGTGAAAACGACTTAAATTTGTTTGGTCAGTGCAATTATATGGACGTATAAACAGCCCATGTAAAACTCGAATAAAGAAACTGACAGACTAAAACAGTAGAGTGACTCGCTTGGTCAAACATGAAAAAAAAAATCAACTACAAAAACCCTTCTTTCAAGTGGTTCAAAAACCATTAGAAATTCCAAGTATAGACTAGATTTGCCCTTAAGGATTAGACACATTGTCACCAATACCGGATCTATAATTTTGTCAATATAGGGACCGATACAAATATCAATATCTGCTCAGTGCATCTCTAAATAAGACCACTTAAGTCATCCTTTTCTATGATGATCTCCCAGAGTTCTGCCCATCTCTGTGTGACTAAGACCAAGCAGACTGTGTCCTCACTGATTTGTGAGTTGTTGGAGTTCATTCATTTTTGTCTCTGTGCACCACCCAGGTCCATTAACCAGTTTCAGAACCCGACCAGAATCCCTCAGTGTAAATTACCTTGAGAAATAATGAGATTTGGTTAAGTATAAAAACAAGTTTTAATGCCGAAAAATAATCAAATGTTACAAGCCATACATGTCATATAAATGGAACAGATACAGTTACATTTACCGTCCAGCGCCGGGCCACACTTAGCTCACCTTAGGGATGAAACCAAGACTGCAGCGTGAGTTTATCTTTTATTCTTCTCCGCAATCTCTAAAGGGTAGTCTAATCAGTTTCTGTCTGTTTACGTATGACTGGCAGTAGTCACACTTAAACATGGTTATGTAAGCTGCAGCGTGTGTGTAAGCATAGAGAAGAGGATAAAAGATAGAGGAATACACAAAATCCATAACAAATTAAAAGTGTGATCATTTGCCTCTTTAGCAGTCATGTTAAAACTGTCCTTAGCTATTTCTTGATACACGGTCCTATAAATCTTATTCCATATATGTAGAAACATGTTTAGTATTTTTAGTTTTCGTCTCAACATGTTTTTCTGACAGGTAAAGAGTTACTACTAGTCACGACTACATTCAAACACAAAAGTTCCAGCAGGTATTTTACATTTTAGATCACATCTTTACTTTGTAATTGTTGATGTGTTTAATTTGCATTTCTTGTTTTGATCTGTACAATGTTCTGGAGTCCTCCAAATGAATTCTGTTATCAGTACTATCTCGTCAGTTCCTATTTCAAGTAAAAACATAGCTGTTATTTTTTTTGCATCCTTCGTTTTTTTGTAAAAACAGATATTTCTTCCTAAATCATCTTTCATAAAAGGTAGTGATGCTCTTTTTTTCTGTTTCTGTTTTTGTTCTTAGCAAAATTACTTTTGGCAAAAAAATGACTTGGGGCATTATTTTAGGAAGGTAATAACATCATGCAGAGTTCCAATCCAAATCCCTATTTGAGGTTTTTGAGATCATTTTTCATTCGTTTCAGCTGGTGATCAATTCTCTTGCAATGGTCAATCGCCTTAGCAAAGAGTTCAGCTTTATCTTTTGGTGGCATTTGACTCATTTGCCGCAGCAGCTCCAGTAAACTGTTGATTCTTGAGAGAGCTGTTTCTACCTGCGGTTCGACTGCTACATTCATTAAAGGCAAACGTCTGTCTGTTGTTTGTGCCAGTGTCTGAATTTCCTCCAGGGCTTTCTTCTGTGGTTCAATTATCATGTTGAACTCATTAATCAGTCTTTCTGCAGTCACTGCATTTTCTCTCTGTCTCCTCAGTAAGTTCTCTCTCTCAGTACATGCGTGGTCAGAAACTTCCACTCCGATTACAGTTACAACAATTGAGACAATGGCAGCTGTAAGTCCCAAGCTCAGTTTCTCCATTTTGTCGCCTTCCTCAAACACTATTTGTGCTGCTGCTCCTAATCCTATTCCCGTGCCGAATCGTCTAAGTGCAGCCCCACACACAGCGAGAAAAGTATTTTTATTGAGCTCTACATTAACTTTGTCCCACATCCTTCTTAACTCATTTAGAATATCTTCCATTCTTGGCTCATTTGTCTCTTGATGTGTGATGAGTAAATGGTGATTTTCAGAGATTTTAGCAAACACGTCATCTCTACTCATTATTATCCTAGCTTGTGTGAACTTGAGATTTTGTAAATTTACTTTTGTCCTTATGATTTGATTATTTTTCCCTTTGGGTGTTTTATTCTCAGACTCAGTCCCCTCCAAAATGAAACCTTCTGTTGTTCAAGAGGTTCAAGCCTTTGGATTGTACGAGAAAGAAAGGTTCGACAGGAAGTGTGTACTTCAGAGATTTTGTTGTCCACGTCTGTAAATGGATGTGAAATAATCGTTAGTTATATTATTTTCCAGATCAATTTTCTGTAAGAAAATTAAAGGACCCACCTGAAGAATAGAGTTCCTGTAAACAGTCTTTACTGATGCAAAGCTCGTGTGTTTCTCTGTGAAAGACGGAGATAGTATTACATTAATCTGTATCCTTAGACATTTTGAACATATATATATTTATCCTGTTTAATAGTTTCTTTGCTTTAGAACTTACTAATTTTTAAAATCCATTGGATGGGAATGTGGGGAGAATGGAAACCTAGGAGTAAGTACTCAAAAATGTTCTACTTTTGAAAATATTTACAAATTAATTTTTTTCTTTTTAATTGTCAAAACTAATTTGGTTTTTTGTTTTTTTACTTTTGAAACTCAATTTTCACATTTTGTCTGGAAACTTTCTGAGCTTCTTAATTTTCGACAAGGAATGTTTATTAGTAATTTATTTAGAATGTCAAAAGATGATAAGAACTTACTTAAGGAGCTAAATTTGTTGGAGAACTCAGCGTACCAAGCAGCAAAAACAGGCAACCTGTATTGATTGAAAAGATGTCTTACATTTTATGAAAAGAACATTTGGACTGAATTTCACCAGTTTGAATCAAAAAAGAAAGCCAGTGTAGCAAAAATTACCTGGAGTTGCAGTCATCAGATCACTGTACACAGTATTACATATATATTAATATGTATATATATATATATATACAGGCACATGAAAGGATTCCTCCCCAAACACAGACTGGCAGCCACTCCCACTGGAAACAGGTCAAAGTGAATCAAAACGTATAAAACCAGTTGGTCAGTTATTTATCCCATTAAGGCCTTTGACTCTTTACCAATAACAAAAGACAATTGAACATAAACTGCTGTCATTGTAAACTGGTGACCATTTTAAGTTTTACAATGAAATGGTAAACTGAAACATCTGCTGATTTCAAAGTAAGAATGAAGAAATAAAGAAAACTTATGTACTGATTACTTAGTGATTGACTAAAGTACAATAGTTTCACCAATGATTTATATGCTTTGGTAATTGTTGGCATTTCAAAAGGAATAATAGTTTTACTTTCAGTTTCTTCTATGGATTTTAGAAAAAAACAAAACAAAGAAAAAACAGTGCACACCAAAAACAAAAGTCCAGAGCAGACAAGACCTAAAAGGTTTGTTTAGTTTATATATATATTTTCAATCAAGCTAAGTTTTAGTTTCCTTACCTATAGTAAAGAAGTGTTCATATATTACTGGAAACTAATTGGAAACCAAATAAGTGTTCAGAGTGGTGGAAACTAACAAGCTAGTCAAATGTACGCTTCCATTTCAATTCTGTAACTATGTGCTATTAACATTATGCTTAGACTAATGGAAAGATGAATGTTTACTATCGCTTAAATGGAAATAACTATAAGAAATAATTACTTAGGAAATAAAACAATAAATCAACTTTTTTTTAGTTCATATTCATTTTTCTGAACCACACTTTACTGTTATGTAATATGCTAAACACTTTCACTTTGGTCAGTCTTCCCAGAAGTCATGTGGTTTCACCTAAGAGGGTTTGTCATGTTGCTAATGTCAGTCCTCAAAACAATGGACCTGATTTACCTGATATGGGTGAAACAATGGCTTTAATCCTGTTATTTGCCTGTTGAGGTTGGACCTGAGCTTCAGTTATTCACACTCCCAAATGAAGGGATTTAGAGTTTCCAGTTGTACTTTTAGACGTTGTTTGAAATGCCTACCGACTTGCTTGTGGGTTTAATGAGTTTTTGGTTTTAAAGACTTTATTTTCACCAATATGCAAATTAGTTCTTGCACATATTCACTATTTATTTACATTACATCATGCACTTCCCTGTTGTGCGAAGAGTTTCCTTTGCCGGTGGTTTGAGTTCATTTCTTCATGACAGACTAATTTTAGCTTATGTACTGGAATTGGTGCTCTGATTCAACTTAAGTATTCTTATACTCTGCAGTATTGTTACATAAGTCAAATGATGACGCAAATTCTGATGCCCTGTGGGAGGCACAACACTGCCCAGTAGAAAGGTTTTTCTCACATTCTAAATGCCGCAGCGTCACCTGTCTATCAATCCAGTGAGTTTGACAGCAACTGACCAATCAGCGGTTATAATTTGTCCCAACATAAACACTCCTTACCTGTAGGAGTAATGATAAACCCGACTAAATGTTGGCTTCACTGTCGCAAATGTACTGCAGTCATAGAGGTTTGTGGAAAATAGTCAAGAAAAAAAATGGTTAAATGTTTTCAATGCACTTAAGACACTCTTTACTCTTTACACAAAGGGAAAGAGTTTATTCTGTTTCCAAAATGCATCTGCAGTCCGGAAAACTCTAAGAAATGGATAAATGCCTGCAGCCAACTTTATGATACCACAGAGACAGACTGCACAAGTTTACTGGTTAAATCCAAGATCGATAAAGTGGCTACTTTATGCAATTTCTATGTAAAGGCAAAAATGCCTCACTAGATGACTTTGGTAATGCAGTATGCTTCCCTACCTTCACCTAATCACCTTGTTTGTTGTTTGGAAGTTTACTTTGCCTTGGCATCACGTCAATTATGAGATGAACAGCCTTAACATTGAAGTCTCTGTCAGGTGAAACTAATGGCTGACGTTCTGAAAACTTCCCTGACATTTAGTTTTCTTTTTCCAAACTTTTTCTCAGTCTTTCTTACAAGGTTCCACTCCTCTTCCTCTAGTAGCTGTCTGTCAGCAAACTCAGCCACTAGCTAAATCTTTCAAAGTTAATAAAGGATCGCAGGAGGATTTTGGGTACTGTTCTTTCCTCTAGTTGGTTGCCGTATGCAAGAGTTTAAAAACTGATCCGGTGAAGTTTTAAAAGGACATAAACATCATAAAGAGTATGCAATGAAGTTGAATTTCTTACCAATTTGGTAAAAACACGCTTCAAATGGACAACGATGGTTGCTTTCTTAACCTTTATTCATTATTAAAGCATAATCCAGTGAAACAAAAGTGACTAATAAAAGCAGAATACATCATGACGGGTCAGACTCCGCTGACGACAGAACACAATTATCACATTAGCAGATTGCAAAAATTATAAAGTTCAGCTACATTATGAAAATAGATTATACCAAGCTGTCCCAAGCAGGAAGGTAGATTTGATTCGAGACACCTCTTTTCTTTCCTGACTAATAAAAAACAATTAATCAAACTTAAAGCTTTGTTTCATTGTTGTGGCAAAGATTAAAACTGATTTTTTTTTCTGGAGATTTATTTTTATATTTACATTTTCCATAGAATTACCCCTCAGGTTTGGACATAGTCATTGTCATTCCTCTCATTTTGAGTCAATGAAGCCAGAGAGTGAAGTGTCTTCAGGTGTCCGGTCATTGTTCAAATTCTCTGAGGACATTCCTCATTTTGCTGAGCTCCTCACAGGTTTTCTCACTCTGACCGACTAACTGGGTATAAATGAGCTCGGCTCTGTTACGCTCAGCCTTTTCACGCATTCGTTGAAGAACATCCATGAACCCATCAATTTCTGAGAGAGTTTTATCTGGTCCAGCTGTTGTTTTCAATACGACTGATTTCTCATTTATCTCACCCAGCACGTTCCTTATCTCCATCAGGACATTCTTCTGCAATTCAATGAGATGCTTGAGTTTTTCACATAGTGTGTCTACAAGATCCAACATTTCTCTCTGTTTCTCCAGCATCGCTGAGTTTGCATCAGCAGCGCCTCTGAATCCCTGATAGGTTACAGCATTTGATGCAAGTATAGCTGGAACTCCAATGACTAGCTTCTGAGCTTTGTCGGCTTCTCCAAGTAAAACTGCTCCAAACGCAGCCGCTCCCAGTCCAACCCCAAGTGCTCCAACTCCTCTTCTGATCAGGTTTTTTTTATCACTGTCATCGTGCAGCTCTTTCATTCTGTCAGCTGTTTTTTTCAGCTCCTGCACAATATCAGTCAGCCCTGACCTATTTTCGTCATATTGATCAATGAACGTCTTTGCAATTTTACATAGTTTCTTTAAAAGGACAGGGACATTTGCTGCCTGTCTTCTTTCCATCGCTCCCAGGTCAAGGAACTAGGGGTTAGTTTGGGTTTTCTGAAAGTCTGAAATTTGAAAACAAGCCAGATATTAGTCAGTAAGTACTTTAGAATACATGCTCATAAATTAGAATTTGATGGAAAAATTACTTAACTAACTGAATTAACCAGGTGACAAACACAATTTATATTAAAATCAGACTCTTTTCAAGACCTTGTTTCCTTTATGGGAGTAACACTATGTGTTCTCCAGAAACATAGTGCCATTTTGTAGCACAATCAAATAAATGTTACTTTCACTTGTTATAAGATGCTACATCTATCATGACTTTGTAATTCAATGCTTTGAAATTGGTCCGCTGTCTCTTTAAGAAACTCCTGCTCTTTCTGTAACATCACCTTTAGGAAGTCATCACAACATGGCTCCTCTATTGACCCTTTAATAGAGAGTTAAAATCAGCTTTGAACTCAGCAGATGCTCAGTTCCACCAGGTGTTTGCTAATTGCTGCTAATAGTCTGAAGAAGCTGAGTCACAGGGGAGGGGAGCTCTGTGAGTCAGAAGCTTGGAAACTTTATCTTTGAGGAGGAGCTGCGCCTTGAAGGCAGGGCCAGAACCACCCCGGCATTTTTGCACAGCTGAACGTTTGCCATTGGAGTTGAAAGGATTTCTTAAACATGCATAAAAAAGTGAAGGCAAGACATGAAGTATGTTTTCTATGATGGAATAAGATTATAACTTTAAGTAAAGTAAGAATTTTTTTACATACTTCTGCCGTTTTTTTTTTTTGTTTTTTTTTGCTCTCTGCAAATCAAATGTTACGTCGAACATTTGAATATTACATCTGACAAACAAATAAATCAAAACTGCATTATGCTTCATTTCAGAGGTATGTTGCTTTAATCCGTCTTTTATGTTTTCCCAAACTCTGTTTGAGTTTGAAGTGTCCATTCCACGCTCTGGATGCTCTGGGTGAAGTGTGTCTTAAGTGCACTGACAACATTTAACCATTTTTCAGACTATTTTCCACCAATCTCTATGACTGTAGTGTTTTTATAATGATGATCCAGACATTTCAGAGAAAGAAAAAAAAACATTTCCAGAGTAGTTGTTGCTTTAGTTGTTTTTTTCCCCCTGCAGTATCTGTGATGTTTATATTTACTTGGATGTTGTATCAGGTGTAATTTACTTGAGTGGAAATGTATTGGTATAAAACAACCTTGTATACAGAATCGATAGGCCTGCACAAAATGTTTTATTACCATTACATGTCTGTCACATCCCTACATTTTACATGTGAGATTAACCCAAAGCGGTACATAAAACTACATTTTTAATAAACTCAAATATGGTTTTCAAAGTGTTTTTTAAAATAAAGATGTGAAAATTGCGTCATACTTTAGCATTCACCTCTCTTTTGTTCAGATATTTTTTATTAAAATAGTGCAGCCATTGACCTTAAAAAGATGCTGATTGGTGTTCAATTTGATCAAAGTAAAAACCCAGCTGTTCTTAGACGATCTCTCAGGATGTTAGAGAAAATCACCCAGGAAAAGCATTTTGGAGAATTGAAACTAGAGCTGGGCTTTAAAACCCGTATTGCAAAGTATTAGCATCAATCGGAAAACTGTTTGATCCAGTATCTGAAAGCTAAAAAGAGGATTGCATAACTACAACTGCGAATTAGGGACATTGTAGATAGAAAAAAAGGCTGCAAAAAAATCAAATAAATTCTCTAGCAAAACAAGGACAATTCTGAGTTTGAAAAGATGAGAAATGGCATGAAAAAAAATGTAATTTTTAGGTTGATCTCAGAAGTCCCCCACGCGCCCAGAAAAAAAAAAAAAAACAGATTTTCAAAAATTGAAAGTTGGCTATGAAAACCCTGATTAATCTCAATATTCCTGTTTTCTGGCAGAAATGTATTTCTCTTGTTTTTTCTCTCTACAATATCCCTTAAATCCTGTCGTATAGAACAGCAAATACGGAACAGAAGGCATTCTCGTCAGATGAGACCAAAACTTTTCAGTGTACATTTAATTACTTTGTGGTAGAGAACTAACACTGCACATGCACCTAAACACAGCATAGTCATAAAATGTGAAACTAAAATTATATTACATTTAAACATGTTTCATTTGGTATTTTATTGCCATTTATTGGCAACTCGCATGTTTTAGAATGACGAAAGCAAAACAGAACTAAAATCAGATTTTAATTGCAACAACATTTTTCCTACCTCAACGTTTTCCGTCTCCACTGCACACGAATGCCGTCCTGAAACACTTTTATATATAAGCACTGACAGCAGAGTTAGGGAGCCTTCTATTTATCAAGGTTTGGGGAGTTCAATGACGTCCAATGACGTCCAGTGACTCTGGCATCAACGTCATTGGACGTCATTGAACTGTCCAGAGACAATCAAGAGGACATTGTTTTTGTCTTGAATTTGTGAACGCCTTTGTGTGTAAGATTAAAGTCTTAACATAAACCAAAAAATTTACATAGCATGTTAAATGGATTGCACTGGGAGAGGCAACTTTCTCATTGTCAATCTTCCTTCTGATTGGTCCACGCAGGGTGTGTCTGTCTGATCAGGCAGTGGCATTGACTATACATTGGTTTTGTGATTATAATTTGAGTTTCTCTCAAGGGACTTGATTCACAAGTTTAGGCTGCACAAATACAAACCAGACAAACATACAAATTAAGCCATAAACCTTCATTTCTACTGTTGCAAGAATTGAGACACATTGAGTGACAATGCAACAAGACAGGAACAAGACAGATCAAAATGTCTGAAGTTGTGGAAACAAACTGGAGTACATTGCAGAGAGATAACCAAGGAAATACCTGCAGTCTAAAATGAATCAGTGTTCCAGTTACTGATCAAAGGCAACTCCAAGCAGATGGATTTATGCTTTGATTTAAAGGATTTCACCGGTTTTCAAGTTTTCTGGAAGTTTGTTTCAGGTTTGAGGAGCATAAAACCTGAATACTGCTTCTCCATGTTTGGTTCTGGTTCTTGGGAACCAGAACAGCTGCTTGATTTCTAGGCAGACCTCTGAAGACACTGCTGCATTCATCAATGTGACATGGACGAGCTTCTCCAGATCTTGCTGGGACTTTAGTCCTTTAATCCTGGAAATGCTCTTCAGGTGATAGAAGGCCGACTTTGTAACCGTGTTTATGTGACTCTAAAATTTCAGGCCTGAGTCCGTCAATACACCCAGATTTTAGACCTGATCATTAATCGCTGTCTGTAATAATTGAAGCTTTGCACCGACTCTAGCTGTGCAAGATTACAAAACTTGATTTTAAGGCGCAAAAATGACTTACTTTTCTTAATATAAAGTTTTAAAAAAGAAAAAAAGTGATGGATACAGTAGTTTCAGTGAAACTGAAACTGTATTAGCGGTGAAGTTCACAATATCAAAACCAAAAGTAACAGCGACTGTTATACAACAGGTATAACAATACACATTCCAGGCTATTATACTCTGTTGGAGGGGATTAACCTCAGTTGTTGTTACTAGGTTACTGGAAACTAGTTGATCCAGAACAGCTGGGTTTTGAAGCTGGACAGTTCCTACATCCAAACATCATGGATGAAATGTTTAGGCCTTCACCCTTTCATTTTTAATCCAGGGTGGAGTTAATCTACAAAGACAAGGATATTTTTAAAACAAGAATTAGGTATTGAAGTGTAAAATAAACACAGACATACACCATGTTGTCAGAAAAGAGCTGATTACTGATGCATTCAGCAGTAATCCATGAGTAGTCCATTTATTAGTTTATTAGTAATAAATGGACTGTCCAAAATCATTGTATTTTTACAAGACGTCTACATCTAGCCAACACGCATCTAGAATTTGTTTTGACAGGTTTAGTTTGTACAAAAGAGCATAGTCAAACCTATTTGCATTAATAATAAATGAAAACAAAACCAAACATTGAGTCTGTACTGGTCAGACGAATCCCATTGATTCCAAAATCGCACTATGTAGTTATTAATAGATAGAAAAGAATATTAGCAATAAATTCGGCCAAAACAAACATTTCAACTAAACCACCTTAAAGATATTTCTTCACAACATATTTGCTTATTCTATATTTTTACATTTGAGACTCAAACAAAAGACATACATTTCTTTTTAGAAAACAGTGATTCTTATTCACTTTTTGTTAGAATAGTTTATAAAACAAACAAACAAGCTAGTCATGAAGAAACCACTCCATGCTTTAAATAGCAGTTTCAGAGACTTCACAATGGTCAACATTAAGTTTGTGATGGAAACGCAGGAACTGTTATATCTATATTCTGAACTGAATGTTTCAGTTAGCATTTAACATATCAGCTACTTCCTTTTTAAAGATATTTGATTTTTTTTCATTTGAAGAGACTGAAATTATTGTGGGATTTATGACTCGGGATGTATAATCAAATCAGCCTTTCGTTTAGTTTCAATAGTTCAACATGAATCAAGCTATCTTGGTCCAGTGTGGATCTCAATGTCGGGTCAAATTCTCGGAGGAGATTCCTCGTTTCAGAGAACTCCTCGTAGGTTTTCTCACT
The DNA here is from genome assembly GCF_027474105.1 of Poeciliopsis prolifica. Taxonomy (NCBI): domain Eukaryota; kingdom Metazoa; phylum Chordata; class Actinopteri; order Cyprinodontiformes; family Poeciliidae; genus Poeciliopsis; species Poeciliopsis prolifica. The sequence continues at coordinate 1,018,344 of NW_026562423.1, forward strand.
CTATCGGACTAACTGTGTGGAGAGGAATTCAGTACGTTCAGCCATCGGCTGCAGAAGCTGGACAAACCCATCAATTTCTCAGAGAGTTTTATCTGCTTGAGGTCCAGTTGTTGTTCTCAGTGCAGCCGATGTCTCATCGATCTCCTCCAGCACCTTCTTTATCTCCAGCAGAGTATTCTTCTGTAGTTCAATGATGTTCTTGAATTCTTCACAGAGCCTGTTAACAGGTTTTATCATTTCTCTCTCTTTCAAAGGCATTTCTAAATTTGCATTATAAGCAGTTTTGAATCCTACATAAGTTTGGACACTTGATGCCAGAATAGCTGGACCTCCTAAAGCTAGTTCATGAGTCAGCCCCTCCCAGTTCTACACCAAACACTCCAACCGCTCCTCCTATGAGTCTATATCAAAATCAAAGCAACAATAAATGTCTATTGTATATGTGTTTATTTTATTATGCTTAGAAGATAAACGGTAACATCAACAAGTTGAGTAAAACAGCAGTCATATCTGTATCAGGCGGCTTAGAGTGATATTAACAGTTGCAATAAAACATCAAACATGATTACAAGAGTGTTTTTGACAGCCAACATTTGACTGACTTAACGTTATCATATAACATCATCATCAAGCACAATATTATTTGAGCAACAGTAAAAAGAATTGTTGAGTTTAAGTGGGAAAAAGTAAGTTAGGTCATGTTATTTATATTTTTTACATATATTCTTCTTAAGCTTATCATACAACTAATGTTGTTGTAGTCCCAGGAGTACTAAACAAATAGGTAGCATAGCAACAAAAGCAAACTGTAATGTGTGCCAAACACATTAGCCATACAGTATACAAATGTATAAAGTTCAGCAAACATAATACATATTGTTCTAATACATGTAACAAATAAAATATGTAGTATAGCAAGTAGCATAAAGATTTATGATTGCGTCCCACCCGGTGACCGGTGACCCTTTTTTGACAGAGGTTTCACTGCTATATGGAACTATGCAAAACTTCAGCTGTACAGGTTTAGTAAAGTTCTATGTTGAACAAACATTATGACCTTCTAAAACACTGAAGCCATCTTTTTCCCTTATGATCTTCCAGAAACTGAGATTTTCGAAACAATGAACTCAGTGAGCAAATCCATGCAGACTCTGTCCTCAGTGATTTGTGATTAATAGTCAGATAATTTATTTTATTTGCTTGACTCAGCCGTGCTCGATATGTACATGTTAAAACTGTCATTAGTTATTTCTTGACATGTGGACTTATAAATCTTGTTCTGTTTATGTAGAAGCACATATAGTATTTTTAGGTTTAATCTCGACATTTTTCTGACAGGTAAAGAACATCTATAGTCACATCTATGATGTGATCAGGAAGTTTCTAGCAGATATTTTATATTTTAGTTTATTATTTAACACTGATTGCCTGTTTTTTGTTGTTTTTTTACCATTGTGAATGTTTTTGTTTTTAATTTGCTTCTTATTATGCTGCTTGATCTATGCAGTGTCTTGGAGAGCTTTGCTAGGTACTTCTACGTAAATTGTTTTATCACAGTTATTTTTTAGCTCCACTTTTAAAGAAAAATACTCATTCCTTTTTTCTATTCTTTTTGCTTATCATTGTTAGCATGGCAGACCATGCACAGTAGAATCCAAAGTCTAATCACTCGTTTTTGAGAGCTGTTTTTATTTCTTTTAGCTGAAGATGAATTTTCTCACAGAGGTAAATAGCCTGAGAAATGACTTTGGGTTTCTCATTCCGTGGCACTTGATTCATTTTCTGTAGAAGGTCAGATAAATCGTTGATTTTTGAGAGAGCTTCATCTACCAGTGGTTCAATGTTTATTTTCATTAAAGGTAAACGTCTGTCTACCATTTGTGCCAGTTTCTTAATTTCCTCCAGAGTTTTCTTTTGTGGTTCAATGGTCGACTTGAATTCACTAATCAAGTCTTGTACAGTTTTCATATTTTCTTGCTCTCTTCTAAGTAAGTCCTCTCTCTGATTATTTGCTTCGGCATCACCCATAAATCCAACTGCAAATAAAACTTGTGAAACAAGGGAAGATGTAGCTGCTAAACCTACTCTCAGCAGCAAGCCTCCTCCCCCTAATGCTGCTCCTGCCACTGTCCCTAATCCTAATAACACGCCAGCTCCTCCAATTGCTCCCCATTTAACTTTTTCTTCATCATTTTCATTGAGCTTTCTCTTAACTTTGTCCCACGTCCTGCTTAACTTTTTTAGAATATCTTCCATTCTTGGCTCATTTCTCTCTTGTTGTGTGATGAATAATCTGTACCTTTCAGAAATTTTAGCAAACAAATCATTTCTATTCATTATTCTCCTAAGTAATTTTAGCAAACATATAATCTTTATTCATTAATGTCTTGTCTTGTCTGAACTTGAGATTTTGAGCCGCAATCCAAAAAATGTAAATCCTCTGTTCAAGATCTTCAATTCTTTGAACTGTACAGGAAATAAAAGTTTATGCCGCACTCAACAGGAAGTTTGTAATTCAAAGAATTTGCTGTCCACGTCTGTAAATGGATATGAATTATTCATTAGTTATTTTATTTTCTGTGCATGAATTTTCTATGACAAAATAAAGTGACCCACCTCAATTAGAGCTCCTTTGTAAATTGTTTTTACTGCAGTGAGGCTCATCAAACAAACATTTTATCTGAAACGGTGCTGACTGTTTCACTGTGAAAGGCAGAAATAGCATTCCATTAAGCTGTATCTGTAGACTTTTTGGAAATACATTTAGAATAGTTATAGAAAAGTTTTATCCACTTTAACAATTTTTGCTTCAGAATTCACTATTCTTTTGAAATCCACACATAAGTGTAGTAATGGGATGGAATTATAAAAACAGTTCCATCCATCCATTAAAATCAATGACCATAAAAACAGAGTTAAAATCATCAGTCCAATTTATTAAAACCAAACAATTGATACATTTTTTTAGGAACAACATGCTTCTTAAAGGGAAATGCAGAAAATGGCCCCAAACATCAGATTTTATCTTTGATGTAATTTCCTTCAGCATTAATTTTGTGTGTGTGAGTGTATGCGAGCAAGAAAGCTAATTTATCCATAACAAGTGGCTGATGAGGATGGGTGACTAGTACCGTATTTTCCGGACTATAAGTTACAGATTTTTTCTGAGTTTGGCAGGGGGTGCGACTAATGCTCTGGAGCGACTTATGTGTGAAATTATCAACACATTATTATATCATATCACGTGTTATTTTCACACTAAACCGCAAGAGGGTTTAGGCCTGTGTTGATAATGTGTGTGGCAGAAGCTAAGTTCTCGTACGCTATATTTATCTGAATAACTCTTAATGTGTTACATAAACATACCAGGCACATTCTCAGTTTGTTATGTCATGTAATGTTAGCATACCGCACTAGCCTGTTGTTGCCTCTACTCTATTTTTATTGCCTTGATTTTATCAAATAAATTTCAATCAAAAATGCGACTAATTCTCCAGTGCGGGTTATATATGTATTTTCCTTCTTGATTATGCATTTTATGGCTGGTGCGACTTATAGTCCGGAAAATACAAAGTACTTTGATTAATGGAAAGATGGCTGTTGATCTCACAGTTTTTTATTACCTAAACGGTTTATGACAGCGGCAATAGGATGCAAATATTCCCTACATAATCAACCATGTATGTTTAAGTATCAACAAACCCTCTCAAAAAAAACAAAAAATATTTGTTAAAATATTTGTTAAAAATGTATTTAAAAGGTTTCTTACCACATCAGAGCCAAATCAGTTGGAGTCTCAGTTGTGAGATCTGTAACAACTGAAAAGATGTTTTACATTTTATGAAAATATTTGAACATCATTTCTGTACACTAGTTGAATAAAATAGAAAGGCATGTGGAGACCAGAATTACCTTGACGAATTCACCAGCTTATAGTGGTGCGCAGACAATATTATGCATAAATATAAGTCCACAAAACAGGAAGAATTGTCCACCTTAAACAGAGACTGGCAGCCACTCCCCCTAGAAGAGGTCAAAGCTAATTTAAAAATAGAAAACCAGTTTGTTAACTTTACCACATAAAGACCTTTGACTCTTCACCAATAAGAAATAAAATTAGCTAAGCTGAAACTATGGTTCAAAAATCATTGAACATT